>NC_056726.1:1558422753-1558517753 GCF_019279795.1 Protopterus annectens
TGTATAGATAGAAAAAAAAAAAAACCTGTATATCAAGTTTAATATATCAAAAGAGGCCCTAGCAGTAACAAAGAGAAAGTTGGTCTTCTTGAGCAGCAAAAGTCATTTTCCTTCGGAGAAAATGATTTGCTCAACAAGGACAGTGTCAGGTATGTATGGAAGGAAGGAGGGAATGGGAGTAAATACTGATAAGTAGGGCAGACCTGCTAGCAAAAGGCAGGACAAAGCAGATAGCGTATACTAGGGTGGTTGGCAAAATGGCTACCCGTGCTTCAGCAGGACAGGAATCTGCCCATATTGAGGCACAGGATGAACTGAACCACAGGTAAAGGATTGCTTGACAAAGGGGATTATTAGAACATGGTTTAGGTGCATTACAGGTAAGGTGGGGTAGGGTGTGTAGGACACAGTGGATCAAGAACTGTCCAACAGTGGTGGGGAATCTGCAGGACTGATTTGGGAGTAATGCATTAAAAATAAGAATGGATAATTTAATCTTGTAAATTATTAAGGAAAAGTTGATTGGTTTTGCCTCTTTAAATGCTGTATGTAACAAGAATGACTGATGCCAACAGAGATATCTCAGGTACTTCAAGACACAGAGGATCAGTGGTATGACAAGCATGGTGGCCACCTTTTCTAGTAGAGGGCAGACAGTGGAATGTTATGGTGTTTGTGGTTTGGACACCAGCATTTGGCAGGGAGTACAAAATGTTAAAGTTATGAATTGCTAGTGAACTAAATTCTGGACCCCTAGGTGTGATTTCTCAGCCTTGAAACAATTAAGGCTCACTGAATATAGTCTTTTCTCATAGCTCCAATATCCCAGGTTCACTTCATAGCTCCAAGATCCCAGGTTCACCTCATAGCTCCAAGATCCTAGGTTCAATCTGGACCTTTGGTCATCCTGTAGTTTTGTGTTTTCAGGCTACAAACCTGAGACTCAGTGATAATATTTTGTGTCTCACAACCCTGGGATATAGTGTACTATCCTGACCTTAGCTACCTACATGGAGTTTGCATTTTCTGGTTACTAGTCTGATTGATGGGAGTACAGCACCATATGGGGTGGGGGTGGGGGGGCTGGCAGCTTGATTCAATTATGCACACCTTGTGCTTAAGAATAAATGACCTAGGCTACTGATTTGAAATGTCCTCATACAATGCTGCAAGTCCCATTTTGCCACCTGTCCATTTGCATGGCTGGTCATTTTACATGGTGTCACTTACAATTATGGTTTTGTGGTCATTTGCAACATTATTGGACTTTTAACCTTATGTCTGCCAGTATATGTTCAGTTTAAAATTTCCAGTTTCCTTACATAGTTGTCAGCTTATATATATATTTTTAATCTTGTTTGAGTTTCTTACATTTTTAGGATTCAAGATTCCACATCTCTTCAACTGAAACATATTTTTCTTCTGGATCTCCTACCCCCTTGGTATTTGCAACATTTTTAGAGGTGCCTTAATCTGATACATGATTTTGGTTTTCTTAACCATAGACCTTTCCTGTTATGTTTGCTCATTATGGCCTTAAAAGTAATCATTACATTTTCTTAGCTGTCTTGCATGTTAAAAAAAAAACATGTTTACAGTTGTCAGTGGCTTCACTGGTCACTAGGATATGCAAATGTTTAGATAGGCAGGCTTATGTTGACAAGAGAGCCTTATCCATTTGGGGCTAGAACCAGGACATTAGCAAATAGGGTTATGTTTTCAGTAAAGAACTGAAATTAGAAAATATCAGAAAGTGTTAAAGCAGTCAAACTTTTCATAAGCTAGCAGCTTGTAATCTTTACATTTGAACCTATGAACCACAACAAAGCCAAGTCAGCAAAAGGATGTCAGAGAAGTGACACTGGCAGGAACCAATGGAAGAGTATATCCATTAAGAGCCAACAGTGCAGAGGAAAAGGTAATTATTGTGGGACATTATTAGTCACCCACAAATATCTGATGATATGGCTGAGCTTCTTGTTGGTCTCCATGGCCATAAGCTTAGTAAAAACGTACAAACAGGATCAGCACTGCCTAAGAAGTGCACTGATGACACTACAGTGACAGCAGTGTCCATAATCTGCACTACCCAGACCTGGCTGCATTGATGTAAGATCTGGGCATTATCACAATCAGAGAACACGAGGAAACGAAAACTAACAGACATAAACACTGTAGTTAGAAGTCAGATGAGCTGATGATCAGGGAAGGGAGGAAGCAGTGCTGTTCAACCTGAATACAGGAACAGGTGATGTGCTCAGGTGTGTTCGTTAGTGTGTGTCAACATGTATATAATGTACAAACACACACATACATATCTATCTATCTATCTATCTATATATATATATATATATATATATATATATGTGTGGATCTACTTCATTACAACGACAGCCCACTTCACCGAAACCCAAAACAATGAGACCACATCAACGAAACCCCACAACAACGATCATTCACAACAATGAAACCCGAAACCATGAAACACCAACACAAACATCACAAACACACACACATACACACACAACAACCCCAAAGTACCTAACACACAATACTACAAACCATATAGGCAGGGGGGCAAGACCCCCTGCACTCACCATGTGGGGGGCTGCGCCCCCACACCCCCCTTCTTTATTATTCAAACTCTGAGATCACACAAACAGAGACACAAGGCACACTCACACCCACACACTACATTCCCTCACAAACACACACCACACTCACAACACACACACTTACACACACCACTACCCCTCAAACAGACATTTACACATACATACTTACGGACATCGGAACACCAGAAGCGCTAAACACAATCCCGTAATGTCGGGATTTTAAATTTTGCGCTTCTGGGGTTTTGATATTCTACATTGTCGAACATCTGGTCCCAATCTTCCAGGTTTCGTTTATTTGAACTTTCGTTCATATGAAGGGAACCCATATATAATATATATATATATATATATATATATATATATATATATATATATATATCTGTATCTATATAAACCAAGCTTGGTGCATGTAACACACGCTGTGCTCAGACTACACCAATAAATATTCCATACAAACAGTCCAGCACCATTGAAAAGAGCCTTCAGGAAAAAAAAAAAAAAAAATATATATATATATATATATATATATATATATATATATATATATATATATATATATATATATATATATATATATATATATATATATATATATATATATATATATATATATATATATATATATATAAAAAATGAGTCTGGAGCATTAGTTTAAGAAGCAAAATAGCTTTTTTTCAATGCAGATGATACAATCACCACACAGTAGTGATAAGCAAGCAAAACAAACTGGTTTCGCCCCCTGGTATCATCAGTGACTACAGTGTGTGTGTGTGTGTGTGTGTGTGTGTGTGTGTGTGTGTGTGTGTGTGTGTGTGTGTGTGTGTGTGTGCAGCGTGTCTCAGCTGTCTTGTTTAGTGGTAGTGCTACAGAAAGGATTTTTCAAAGGCAAGGTGCTGGGTTAGGGTTAGGGCAAAGCTCACCACACCATCTTACTAATACCTGCTAATTCTAACCCTGCCCCAACGCTAACCCTTTACTTTACCTTTGAAAAAACATTTTTGTAACACTACCACTTTTCAGACAAATTATGTATAAATGTGTGGTAGGGTTTTGGTGATTGCATCACAAAAGGAAACTGTCTGCTTCCTTTTTCAATCTTTTTTGTTTTCAATACTAATTTTTTTCGTTATAATGATTTTCAAAATGCTGGTGTGAACACTTTAATGTTAATGCTATCTATCTATCTATCTATCTATCTATCTATCTATCTATCTATCTATCTATCTGTCTGTCTGTCTATCTATCTATCTGTCTATCTATCTATCTATCTATCTATCTATCTATCTATCTATCTATCTATCTGTCTGTCTGTCTGTATGTCTATCTATGTCTGTCTGTCTATCTATCTATCTATCTATCTATCTATCTATCTATCTATCTATCTATCTATCTATGTCTGTGTGTGTGTCTGTGTGTGTGTGTATAAACACACACACACACACACACACACACACACACACACACACACACACACACACACACACACACACACCACACAGCAGTCTGTGTGATTTTATTGAAAGTTCATTTCACTGAAACTCAAATGGAGCAGCCCATTTGACTGAAAATTCATTAGACTGAAAACTCATTTCATAGAAAAGTGTAGAAGTCTATAGAAAGTATCTGATGATGTCATTTCTTATCATAGGAGTTATTAGGGAAGTGAGTCCAGCAGAGTATGTATGGACTGCAATGGTCAACATCATGGTGCCCCCCAGTCTTGTATATGACTCTTTCCCTCTAGCACTGATTCACTGTGTCTGGTGTTTTTTTTTTCTTTTCTTTGAAGTTGTGCAACCATAGAGTTAGTATAAAGAAGTAAGGGGGTGGGGGTTTGCCCCCCACATGGTGGGTGCAGGGGGAAACAAACATTTTTATGATATATTTCCTGTACAGAAGTCTGGTTGGGAGGGTGGCCTAATGGTTAAGGTGTTTACCTTACAAACACAAGGTACAGGGTTTGAATTTCACAGGGGATATTTAGCTAGGCTTACAAGGGTGGTTAGCCTTGTCCTAATCTATGAACCTACAAATATATGTGTGTATATATATATATATATATATATATGGGTTATGATTGGTCGATGACTACTTTAGTTGAAAGGCTGAACTGCAGTATTTTTCAGTCAACTCGTTGCTTTTTTTTGGGTATGTGTTTCTTCAAAACCGGTATGTGGGATGTGTAGTAAATGTGTGCATGTGTGTGTTTGTGAATTTGTGTGGGTTAGAGTTAGAGTAAGTGTTAGGTAAGGGGATAGATTAAATGTGTGTGATTGTGATTACTTAGGGTTAGGGGATAGATTTAGTGTGTGTGTGTGTGTGTGTGTGTGTGTGTGTGTGTGTGTGTGTGTGTGTGTGTGTGTGTCTGTATGTGTTGTGTGTGCATAACTCTCAACTGTCCAGATTTTCGCAGAATGTCCAGATATTTGCTTCAAAGGTTTGGCCTGTTCCTCATAAAATCTGTGGTTTTCTGGCAAATCACTGGGATGATCTGAGGAATGAATTCACTAAATAATGACATACATTTGAGTTTCAGACTTTATGTTGTTTAGAAAATCTGTTTTAACACAAACCCTGTTATTCTAGTGTCTTTTTAGGTTTATAAGAGCAATATTTAAACTCTGTCCCTGTTTATGGGCTTTTGTCTTCCCATTATGTCCGACTTTGTCCAGATTATTTTGGGCTAAAAGGTTGAGAGGTATGGTGTGCGTATGCATGGGTATGTCTATGCGTGGACATGTGTGCTGAGTGTCTGACTTTTCTTGTGTAGTTGTAGTCTTATGGGAAGGCTTTTTTTAAATTTAAGATGCAAAGCACCCCTACCCAACTTAGTAATGCATGATAACCCTAAACCTGCCCCAGCCTCTACCCCAAACCTGCATCTGAAGTTAAAAAAATACCCTTCTCATAACACGACCACAATTCAGACAAATTTGAACTGAATGTTGTCGGGTTCATAGGTTCATAGGTGTGTACTAGGCTAATGGCCCTGGAGTCTTTACAAGCCTAGCCCATAGAAGTGCCCTGGTATCTTGCCCCACCGATGCCCGAGGTTTGGGTAGTGCATTGGAAAAAGAAACTTGCTATTCTATGTACTGTGTGCTGATGTGTGGGCCAGCATGGTTTGGTTACTGTTCTGTGTGTTGACTAAGTAACATGATGCCATATATATATATATATATATATATATATAAATATATATATATATATATGTATGCATGTAAATGTGCGTATATGTGTATGGGTGTGTGTATGTAACTATATCTATATATCAATCTATATATATGTGTGTGTGCATATATGGTTTCCCCTGTGTTTTGTTGAATATCCAATTGGTCAACTCATGCAAGGGGTGTTGTTTAATTTTGATAATACGGATAGCCAAGCTGTCCAAATGTCTATGGTATTTTTTGTTAAGACAAGTGAGTGGAGTTGGAGGGGGTGAAAGTGTTAGGGTCAAAATTGTGACAGGTGAGGGATAAACCTTGTATGTTTGTGTGTAAGTGTGTGTATTTTAGGGTCAGGGTGAGGGTTAGGTAAGGGGCTAGATGTAGTGTTGTTAGAGTATGTTGTTAGAGTATGTTTGTGTGTGCAAATGCTTCTTGTGTAGTGGCAGTGAAACAGGAAAGTTTTTTTATTAAGGTAAGGTGTAGGGTTAGGGTTAGGGTTAGGAGGAACCACCCTGCCCACTTCAGTAATGGGTGTTAACCCTGATCCTAACAATGTCCCCTCCCTAAACCTAAACCTACACCTTACCTTAATAAAAACCTTTCCATAACACTGCCACTATTCAGACAAATTTGAAGGTAGTGTTATGGGGGATTTTAGTGTTAAGATTAGGAAAGGAAATAGTTTTCCTTTATCACTCTTTTGTAGTGTACTATTTAGTGCGTTTAATATTCTGTATGTTTCAGCATATTTATTCTTTGTTTTCACTTTGACATTATATACTGTTATATATAACCATAGATATATATATATATATATATATATATATATATATATATATATATATATATATATATATATAGATAGATGATATATCTATAGCTATTTATAGATAGATAGCTATAGACATATATATATATATATATATATATATATATATATATATATCTATATCTATATCTATATATATATATATATATATATATATATATATATATATGTATATGTGTGTGTGCGTGTGCGTGTGTGTGTGTATTTCATACACACACACACATATATATATATATATATATATATACACACACACACACACACATGTATGGGTTTCTTAAAATGATCTAAATACACAAATATCTTAACACTTAATATCAACAAAAAAATATCTAATCTTAGAACTGCTGAAACTCAAAAATATCTAAACACAAAATGTTAAAAAAAATTAAATTATACTATAGAAGGATTTTATACCCTTTCCACACTGTTGTGCGACCTCAAGAGTTGGTATACATAACTAGAACAGAGTGTCAGGGGTACAGCGGGGCTTCCACTCCCACAAAAAGATTGGTTTTGGATATGGTTAGATTTGTCAACATTTTGTGACGCACCCCTACATCCCTTGCTAATTATATATATCAACTCTAAGGTCACAGAACAGTGGGAAAAGGTATAACTCCTTCCTTAGTATAGCTTTGATTTTATTGACATTTTGTGTTTAGATATGTTTGAGTTTAGATATTTTTTGCCAACATTATGGGTTTAGATATTGGTATATTTAGATCATTTTAAGTATACCCATATATATACATATATATGTAAACATATATATGTAAATCAAAGGGTGTAAATTTCTGGCAGACAAAACTTTCACTAGAAACTACAAGAAAGACCCAGCCAAGCCAGTCTTCAGTATATAATACCTTAAACATCCTGCAGTGGAAGCCCAAGCAGTGTATGCAGATGACTCCTTAAGGACTACATTGTTTCAGCTACATAGCTTCAAATGCCTATGACTTTTTACTTTTTAAGACATTATGGATATAACCGCTGTGGTGCAGCAGTAGCATTGGTGCCTCACAACAAGAGGTTCTCCTGTTTGATTCTCAGCTAGTGTGTGAGGAGTGCCTTCTGTGTGGAGTCTGCATGTCCTCCCCGTGGGTTGAGTGGTGTTCCGAAAGATGTGTGAAAGGGTGTGCCTTCGTTGAAGGATGGGCGTCGAGCTGGCAACTCGGCACTGTGAAAATCTACTGCCAATCATTAGCAGACCGGAGTTCCGTTCTGGTGACCCCTAACCGGGAAAAATCGAAAGACAACAACATGGATAAATCAGGCCAATAAGGCCAAACTCCACTAGCTGTAGACATGAGTTATTTTGGTCTTTTCTGACCTTATTAGTACAGCATAAGTGGATTGTTTGGCTATACTTTAAAAACACAAGTTTTATGTCCACAAGTATTAGGGTGTATGCAAAATATCCCAAATAGTATCCAAACCAAAGGCTTAAAAGGTCACACAAACAATTTCTAATGTTGGCGTGTCTTAGTTGAGTTTGCTTGTTTTGTCTGTCTGTTTAGGTTTACTGAGGAGTCTCTAGCTTCCACTCTCATTCCGGAGACATATCGGTAAGTGACCCAGTAATCCTCTAAACTATCCATGGGTATGTATGTAGAGTGCCTGTGCAGCTCTGTCCTACACTGTACTGTCCCCCAGGACTGGCTCCAAATCTTATGCCCTTTGCTTTTAGGGAATAGACTTCGACTCTCATGATCCTGAACAGGATAAATGGTAAGGGTAAAGGAATGACCGCATATTTAGCAATGACCTTTTCTTGCCATCTGGATCTACTGTGGTGGTTTATATCTCCATCATGCAATACCGGTTCAAACCTTGGCCTAAAATGGATAACCACATTTCTAAAAAAAGTAGGAGAAATATCTGACATCTGGGAGCATTTCATACATAAACTTTTTTGGTTTAATACTGGCATTTAGACACTAGGAAATAGAAACAATAGGAAAGCAAAACACATCTGAATACCTCAAACCTTTCTAATGCATCTTACTGTCATAACTTAAGCAGTTTGTTTTAACCATGGGTTAAAGCAAGACTTGATGTCATAAAAAGTAAGCCAGTTTAAAAAACACTACTTTATTTTCTGTGTTGGTGTTTTCTCTGAGTGTTAAACTGTATCTCAACTCTATGCCCACGTAAACAAATATACTGTACTTGGTTCTATTGCTCTGTTGTTTTTCCCCTGTTAGACTAATTCAAAAAGTATACCAAAGGTACATGCAGAGAAGGGGCCTGATAAAGTGTCTTTAGTACAGTGGTTCTGCTTCCACTCTAGATGTCTTAGCTGACAAAAATTAAGATTGCTTGGTGGTGCAGTGGTAGCATTGTTGCCTCACAGCAAAAGGTTCTCCTGTTCAATTCTTGGCTGGAGTGCAGGGAATGCCTTCTGTGTGGAGTCTGCATGTCCTCCCCGCGGTTGGGTGGGTGTTCGAAAGACATGTGTAAATGGGTGTGCCTAGGTTGAATGTTGAGCTGGCATTTCGGCATTCGTGAAAATCTGCCAATCATTAGCGGACTGGAGTTCCGCTGTGGTGACCCCTAACTGGGAAAAGATGAAAGACAACAACAACATTTGTTTATCAGGGGTGTAGAGTAGCTGATGAACCTAGAAGCACTCAAACTCATTAAGAAGAATAAACAGTGTATTATTCACAGACTGTTACTAGGCTAATGACCTGGGAGACCATTCTAAGTAAGCCTAGCCAAGTTTTTCTGAAAAAAATGATGTCCTGTATCCAAATAGAACATTGAGAGACAGCGTTTATAAGCTACCTCTGCCCATAAGGGACATGGGTGACCAGCCTGGTGCAAATTTTCTACTCCCCGTCCACCGGTCAAAGTTGTGCTTAAACTGGGTAATAGACAAACTCATAGATTCATAGATTAGTACTCATCTGCTTGAAAAAAGTGAAATTAAGGATTTGGAGTGCATGTTCTGTGCAGGAGCAAAATATGTAAAATGCATCTCTAGTTTTCAGGTTGCTTACATTCAGTGTTTGCTTGGAAACCAGTCAGAGGAAGTGCATCACATTCCTAAAGTCCAAAGAAGTTGAATAAGACAGAATTTAGTTACAAACTGTTTTTTTCCCTTGGTGTTCCATTAGTATTATTAAAGAAAGCCCAAACAAATGTCAAAGATTTCAAGAATAAGTTCCAACAAAAAGTTTGAGTCTATATTAGATTAGTATCGGACAGTCTAAATGAGTTGTCTTAAAGAAGCTATAATCAGATGTAAGCAGGCTTCCTTGGTGTTTGTTATATTTTAAAATCTTAAAACAAAATTTGTTATATTTTAAAATCTTAAAACAAAACCCCTTACTGTTCAAATGTTGGAGTTAAAACAATCTACTACCAGTGCCTAGCAGGAGTAAAGGAAACTGTTATTGCAGTGACCTGAAAACTGATTGGTAAAGTAGACTTAAAAAGGTGTTCCTGTATATAATGATCTAGCCATGAACATTTTTTTTCTAGCCATGAACACTCGTAAATAAATATGCCCTCTTATTTATTGATTTGTTTGCTTATTTGTTGTCCAAGATTGAACATAGATCCACATAGACCCTTCTGAGGGTCTGCAAAGGGTTACAAAATGCATAAGCAGTAGGTATTTAAATGAAGTAAATAATCAGTATAAGCCTTACAAAACAGAATATTCCTCTGTAAAACCTGCCTTGGCCTTGTGACTGTTTGAATATACTGTGTCTTAGTAAAGCTGTACCTGCCTGACCAACATCATCTTCATTATGCATCCATAGCATCCCCAAGGGTGTCTTTAAGATCCACTACTGGCCTGAACAATGCTGGAGTAAGTCAGGAGAGGAGTAGGAGGCTGGCCAGTAGATCCAGTATGGACATGGGGAACCGGGGCCGGGCCGGTAAAAATGAGGGCTGAGGAGACCATAAAAGTTAATAAAAAAGTATCTAAGAGAAACCTATGAGGTAAACAAAACTGCAAGCACTACACAGACAGTTCATGGAGTTCAGGACTGATATACCATTCTAGTTAGCTATCCTCTGTTCCAGATTTTCTTCCACCTCACCCAACAGAGTCTTCAGACCCACTTCTCTTCCCACTTCTCTTGCCTCCAGAATCAGCATGTTCTTTGTTATTGTTTTTCCCTTTACTGACACTCCTCTACCTTTCCTGGATTTAATTTTGAGTTTGCCCTTTTACTTACACTAATTTTGTAACAATTTACTCATAACTAACATAATTCCTTCTTGCTGACAGATTAGTTAAAGCCCTTTTAGTTGAATGCAGAAGCGTGAATAGGCAGTTTATCAAGTGACGTAACCTATCTCAAGGTATAGGAGGTTCCCAGTTAGTTATGTTTGTTAGGGAGGTGCAGGGCAAACAGACTCCTGCACTGGGATATGAGATTTATCCTGTGTAAAAAAATATTAAATGAATTTCCCATTTTGTCTGTATGGGTTGACCACACAGGCTGCAGTTAAATGGATGCAGGTGACGTTAGCCATATTCACTGGTAACATACCAGTCACACCTTTGTTTCTCAGTATACACCTACTCATTAGATAGTCCACTTAACACTGACAGCAGTGTCTGTTGTTTCTTTCAGTGCCTTGTTATTAAACATTTTTGTGGCACATCTTTACTTGTTAACCGCACAACTTTCATTAAAAAAGTACTGCGTTTCAGTTTAATGATAACAACTGCTACTTTTTAAATAAACAGCTATTTTGTACTCTCCTGTGACATTTTCATATAGCTTGTCCTCTTATTCCCACTGGTACAGTCTCTTTACAGTTTGCAGGGGCTTTATGCACTCTCTTTACAGAGCTGTAAATGCATCCACCATAATGCCAGCTTTCTAGCCTAAACAGTACTTGGTATTTGCAGGTATTTGATATTTCCTACACACTGCACTGCAAACTGTGGTGGTGGTGCTGCGGTAGCGTTGTCGCCTCACAGTTAGACGTTGTCCTGTTCGATCCTCAGTTAGAGCGTCTTCTGTGTGGAGACATGCGTGAATGGGTGTACCTTCGTTGAAGGTTGTGCGTCAGAGCTGGCAACTCAGCACGTAAAAATCTACTGCAAATCATTAGTGGACTGGAGTTCCGCTGTGGCAACCCCTAACCGGGAAAAGCCAAAAGACACAACAACACACTGCACTACTCAAACAGGCCTAATTCCGTGCCTGGTGCATTGACCTAAGAGCCACTAACTTACAGAGGCCTGGCTATCTTATCTTGCTTGAGAACAGATGGTACCTTAACCACAGTGACCAGCTCAGGGTTACTTTTCTCCTGGCACATTTCCAGACAGGCTTGGTTAACACAAACAAGCAGCACTTAAATAATAAGCAATTTAGCTTTTTGAACACATAATTAAAAAAAAAAAGAAGAGTTATACCCCTGCGCTGATGACATAGCCGAATAAAGCCCTTACTATGGCCTGGGTGACTCAAGTTTGAATAGTGGCTGAGGCTCTTGAAGGCACAGACAAGAAAGATACATGTACCTATCGGGGGGGGGGGGCTTAGACACTTCCCAATGAACTGAGCCCATTTGTAGTGGGGACCTGGGGGCAATGCTCTACATAGAAAGATATGACATACAGTTACATGAAAACAAAATAAGTGCTACAGCAATACTATGGTACACATCCCAGGAGAATTTATACTCAAGCACAGGTAGAATAAATAATGTTCTAATGAACACATATTATAGTAGTTAGACATAGGGTTGTATAAGATATGTAGGGAGTTTTCTACAAGTAGTTAGACATAAAAGACATACAAAGGGATACTGGAGATAAATAAGCAGTCACCTGCCAGTTATTTATGTAATAGTCAGACTCGGGAATACAGAAGGCATCTATAGGCAGTTATATACAAGTACCTTTCAATATACCAGAACAGTAACTCATTATAATGCTGTGTGAGAATATTGTCATTAGCAGTGGATTACTGAAATGTACAAAACGCGAAGTCACAGGAGCACAAAAGTGATGTAATTCCTTTTATTGGTCTAACATATGTTTTGCAATTAACTGCTCAAACTTTTGGGGCCTAGCAGGAGAACTTCTTCAGGAGTTCTATACAGAAAATAATTGTGCTTCGAAAGAACTTGATGTAAAAGAAACTCCAGCCAATTGTTCTTGGATTTATATGTTTATACTTTTTGCGTAATTTCTCCTTAATGGCATTATTCTG
Organism: Protopterus annectens; assembly: GCF_019279795.1. Lineage (NCBI taxonomy): Eukaryota > Metazoa > Chordata > Ceratodontiformes > Protopteridae > Protopterus > Protopterus annectens. Next base: position 1,558,435,562 of record NC_056726.1, read on the forward strand.
ATGTTTCTTTCACTAGGGGAATTTCAGTTTTGTTACTCTCATGTACTCTTTATTGTTTGTCAACTTATAAGAAACAAGTGTAGACATTTTTAACATATGCTCAGCAGTTGTCTGTCCACTACCAATTATTTTCCAACCAGGATGTTGCTGTAAGCCTTCAGCCAGACGGAATTATCTCTCAGGCACCACAAGGATCTACAATTAAGCAACCATTTGTCTCAGAGGTCAGACTCAGCCGTACAAGAAGGATTAAAGAAATTTAATGCATTCAAGCTTTATGAGGGAGGAGCAGGGCCAACCATAGGTGAACTGGCACCAATGGTGTAGAACTCTAAGTTGTCCCACCCTGTTGCCCACTACGCCACTTCACACCCACCGCATAGTACCTCCTTGCTCCCTCTTTTAAATTCTGGCCTACACCATCCACATTACTTTTTTAATTCCTTTTGTCACAGTTTGTCTTCTCTTAATTTTTTCCTGCAGTCACTCATTCAACACATCCTTACTAGGTAAAAATGCACTCTGATAACTGTAGAGGAAATAACTACTTTAAGCCAGGGGTATGGGGTTGCTAAGTCCCTAGAAGCCAGGGGGGGGGGGTCCTAGATGCTTTGATGTGTATTTCTGAGTTTTTTAAACAGTTTATTTCATCTAATTATAGCCTGAAAAAAACATCCTGATTAGGGAAAAAAATTCAGTCTTATTCTTCATTTTTTCTGCATTCTTCAAACACATCCTAACTGACAAGGAGGGCTGTTCTACAATAACTGTAGAGGAAGTATGCAAATTAAGCCAGGGATGTGGGGGCCACTAGGCCCCTAAATGCCATGGTGGTTCAAGATACTCTGAGGTGCATTCCAGTGATTTATAAAGATCCTTTTCATACAATGATGGCCTTGAACAATAATCTTGATTACAGAAAGGAATTCAGTGTCACTTTTCAAATTTGTGTTTTCTTGCATCCTTCCAACACACTCTAACTAACCAGGACTGCGCTGTACTAAATGTGGTGGAAATAAATGAATTAAGCCATGGACATTCTAGATACTGGATGCGCATTTTAAACCTTGTTTTCCTACCTTTTGATCAAATAGCGACTTGAACAAAAGTCATGATTACAGAAGAACATCAGTATTATTTTTGAGCTTACTTTTTCCCCTGCATCAGTAGTTGTCTGTCCACACTACCAATTAATTTCCAACCAGGATGCTGCTGTAAGCCTTCAGCCAGACAGAATTATCCCTTGAAGGAAACAACTGCATTAAGCTGAGGTTTTGGGTCAGTAGGTTGCCAGAAGCCATGATGGTTCTAGATTCTCTGAGGTGCATTTTAGAGCTTTTGTCCAACTGTTTGATTCAGTGACAGCCCAAACAAAAATCTTTAAGGAAAGAAATTCAGTCTTTTTTAATTCCAGGAAGAACTACATTTTGCCTAAGGCTTAATGCTCAAAACTGACACAATAGCAGTTCACAATAAAATGAGAAAACAAATGTTTGCGAGGGATATAGAAATCATATCTGAGAATAGTACTTGCCTTTCTACCCAACCTCCCCATAACAAAGTCACCTTCTGTGTATTCCCTTTGATGTTAGGGATAAAAGTAAAGGCACAAGTGGTGCAAGTTGCTGCTGTCACGCATATACAGGGCAGGCCTCCTTAACCCCACTCCCATAAAACAGCCATGGTCTGTGTACTTCTCTGTCAGGTAGGGATGGAACTGAAACAAAAACAGAACATAACATATTTTAAGCTGTTGAGGTCAGACATATAAACAGCATGCCTCTGTAAACTCCCAGAAAAGATAGCTGCCAACATATGCATCTGATGTTTGTGAGAAAAGTGAAAAAAAAATGATCTTCAAAATGTTTCCAGTTTGCTACTTGTAAATAGCACACTGCTTCTATACAAGCTGTAATGACCTTCTATACACAACTGTGAGGTTTGGGAAGAAAATTAAAGAAATAAGGGCATGATCCCCAGCCCCTCAATAGAAAGTGCAGTGACCTCCTGTGCAAACCTTTGGGAAGGGCCATTTTTAGATTAGGCGGGGTTCAAGCAGAGTCGCTACTGGGCGTGTGTGAAAATCCACTTATACAGCCTTGGACAGTGGGGGGGGGGGGCACCATGCCCCCAGAAGCTCTGAAGGTCTTCATGCTCTGCAAAACATTTTATGCCATATTTTTTGAAAGACAGTTTGAACTCAGTAAATCAAAAATGGGTCAGTTGATTTCATTCCAACAGCCCTACCCCCACAAGAGAATTTTAGCCACTTTTGTTTACAATTCAGACATCTGACTGTGGTAGAAAACAATGGCCATATAATATATTTCAGCTTTTCTCCATTCAGAAAGCTGGTGAATCTAAAATCATATATGCAAACTGAATCAACATATCCATTCTAGACTTCTTCAGGGTCATGGTTAGGTTGTTGCTTGGTGCTTCATCCATCTGCTTAGCCAAAAATCTTTCCTCCCTTTTATCTTTACACTGACATTTTTTTATATATTTTATTACTCCCTCAGTGCTTTTCTATCATCAACCCTCACTTCCATGGGATCTGTCATACATGCAGCTGTCATTGGTTTTATGGTTAGGTCTCTAATCCCACCACCTGTTACCTGATGTGTGGGAGGTTGGCATAATGGTTAAGGTGTTTACCTTAGAAACACAAGTTGCAGGGTTTGATTCTAACATGGGGTAATTAGGTAAACTTAAAATGTCCCACAAGGGCAATTAGCCTAGTACCAATCTATGAACTTATGAGCATGCTGGAGGGATAGATTCCTGTCCCAGAGACTTCCCATACTCTGGAATAGACTACCTATCTATGTCAAACAGAGCTCTTCATTAGCAATCTTCAAGAAAAATCTTGATGATTGGATGAGAAATAGGAAATTCACCCCAGGGATCACTTCTGTGGCTCTGCTCGACAGGGGCACAGGAAAATAATTTTCTTGGGTGGTAAAAGCCAGGGTACCTTTTTGGCTAGGCTTATATATGCCCTAGGGCTAATAGCCTAGTACCTACCTATGAATCTGATGATTATCAGCCCTCCCTTCCATAGGAGTGGTAATGCAGGGTGTTGTTAATCAGCCACTATGGTACCTGCATCACTGCAGAGGTGTTTTATACCCTCACAGACATGTTACCTACAAAGGCTACTATCACTGGCTTGGAATACCAAACTCTCATCCCCTGCATCTATTGCAAGTCTCCACTGTTACCAAAAGCGAAAGCCAATACACTAGTAAAACAAACGAAGGCAAAGCAGTAGACCCGCTGAACAAAGTTTAATGATAAAACAAAACAAGCCACTGTTGTACAAAACTAAAAACAAGCAGCTGGAGCTGAAAACCAAAAATCCAAAACTACTAAGCGCTTTCACCCATGTGGTTAATGGGCATCTTCAGAGTACATAAAACTTCATACAGGTGTAATATATATATATATATATATATATATATATATATATATATATATATATATATATATATATATATATATATATATACATCCATTTAATTACACAACGCCCCTGATTGATTAATTAAAATAATTAATGAATGATACATTAATTTATAAAAAAGAACACTTCCATTGTAATGTTCTGCATTAAACATAGAATATCAATATTGTGTAAAATAAGTTGATAAAAAATATATATATTGTATATTGTATGTATTGTCTCAACCTAAAATGACTTAAAAAACATGTTTAAAAGTTCAAATGTGTGAATATATAAATATATAAATATAATTTATAAATGTGTAAACACACGTGGATAATCAAAATGAAATAAATTACAGTAAAAATAACCTTAGAGATAGATGTAGAAACTAGGTAACAAAGCAAACTAAAAAAATATAAAAGCAATATAAAAGCAATGCATGTGTATGTGCACTTCATAGATAGATATGGTACATGGTCCAAAAATATTAAATATTAAATAAAATAAGATTTCTGTTTCAGAATACTTGTGATAGAAATGTGTTCATTAATGCCTGGTGCAATGTTTGCATTGAGTCTCAATTGCCACAGGCATTCCTTAACTTCAAGTAAATTCTTATCATCCCCTCCTTTAGCAACATTGTGAGGTATCCTGTCGATAACAAAAAATATAAATCTTTTGAAATCCTTGCATTTATAACTATGTACATAGGTTCATAGGTTCATACTAGGCTATCTGCCCTGGGGCATTTATAAGCCTAGCCAGAATGTGTTTGGCTTTCGCCACCCATTTTAAATTTATTTTGCTATGCCCTTTTTCGAGGTTAGTATACTGTGCCTCTGTCTAACAGTGACACAGAAGTGATACCCGGGGTAAACATACGATCTCCCATCCACTCATCAAGATTCCTTTTGAAGAGAGTCAATGAGGGACTCTGCCTAACCTGGACTGGGATTTTATTCCAGAGTGAAGGGAGCCTCTGGGTTATGAATCTGTCCCTCCAGCATGTCCTATTTATTTCAGTGCTGAGGTTCAAGTCTCTTGAGCGTAGCTCGATGGGATTTGGATTTTCTGAGGTGCAGCATGTCCATTAATTCCGGGTTGGACATGGCTTTATACGTCAGGCACAGATCGCCTCTGAGCAGGTGGTATGCCACTGAGTAGAGCTGGAGTTTCTTTAACCGGGCAGCATATGGCATCTGTTTGAGCCCTTTGATCCTCTTGGTGAGGTACTTTTGGGGTCTTTCCAGTTGCTGCAGGTGTCTGGTAAGGTACATCCCAAAAGGGGCATTGTACTCAATTATGGACCTGATGAGGGATGAGTAAAGAGGCACAATGACCTCCCCTGATCTATATGTGAATCCCTTCATGATTAGGTGGGCTATATAAAATGTTTTTCTAACCACTTTGGCCACGTGGTTGTCAAATGAGAGATTGCTATCAACTTGGGTCCCCAGGTCCCTAATTACTTCTTCTGTACTTAATGGATTACATATATATCTCTGTTATGTTCCATTATACGTTCCCTGAGCTTCCTGGTAGTTTTGCCCACATAATAAGCTGAACATGATATGCAAGTAGCCAAATATACCACCATTTTGGTGTTACAATTGCAGAATCCTGGACACTTGATGGACCTACCAAAATTTTGAACCATTACATAGAGGCCATAATTAATGTAATTACATGTCCTACAGCAACCACATTTGCTCATTTTGGACATTTTATATGATTGATTATTGTTGTTACTCTCTATTAATTCCTTTAGATTGACCCCCCTACTGTATGTAATCATTGGAAAGCTGCCTAAAATATCAATAAGTTCTATCTTGTTGGTGAACACACTACTCCACGTCTCATGTAGTATGTTAACTATTAAACAAGAACTAGGGTTGTAGGGCAATATAAATGCATCCTTTCTATTCTTGTTTGTAGTAGTTGTTAAAGTACTTTTTAACCCGAACTTAATAGGTTTGTAGAGTGTATTTCTTTTAGCCTGTACCTCATTCATTACTTTATTTAGTAATTGTAGTGGATAACCTCTGTCTTTAAACATAATGGCAAGCTTGTCCATCTCAATAGAATTTTTTTTATCATCACTTACAATCCTAGATAACCTGACCATCTGCCCCTTGACCAAATTTTTCTTTTGAAAATGAGGAGGGCAACTATCAAAATGTAAGAAGGAATTAGAATATGTTTTTTTTCCTAAAGATGTTAGATTCTATGCCATCTTCATTTAAATGAAATATAATATCTAAATATTCACAATCATTATTGTGTATTTTACTTGTAAAGGTCAGGAAAGAAGTTGTTGTGTCAAGGAATAAAATGAACTCTGATATTTCCTCTTTGCTACCTTTCCAGAAAATAAGTATATTGTCCAGGTATCTGCAATAAAGCACTATGTTTGGCCAAAATCTAGAAGTAAAAATACTCTGGGTCTCCCATTGAGCAAGTACTAAATTAACATATATGGGTGCACACCTGGCACCCATAGCTACTCCTGTACTCTGTCTAAAATATTCACCATCCATAAACATATAATTATTCACTAAAACCATTTCCATCAAATCAACCATTAACTTTTGTTTCACTGTGTGCATGTGACCAAAGTTAGACAAACTGGCCTCAAACATTTCCATTCCCAATTGGTGTGGTATAACTGAGAATAAATTGACAATGTCTATCGTCACCATGGTGGTGTTTTGACATATATCTGCTGTATGTTCTCGAACAACCTCCAGACAGTGCCAGGAATCTCTAAGTATATGTGGTAACTTTTTAAAATGTCCTTACAATTAAAATCTATGTAATGTGCTACTGCTTCCATTTTTGAACCTCTAGCTGAAATAATCGGTCTAAATGGTGGGTTGTTAATATTTTTGTGAATTTTAGGGATGCCAAAAATGGATGGAGTAATGGGGAACTCCACCATAAAATAATCATATTCTTCCTTGTCGATCATACCATCAACCAAAAGTTCATATAAATGCCAATCAACCTTTGTGTAAGCCCTACACATCTCATATTTAGACACCTTTTCATATGTGTCACCATCACTCAACATGATAGTTATCTTATTTACATAATCTGTTTTAGTCATCACAACCACACCGCCTCCTTTATCTGGTTTCATGACTCTGTAATTATCATTAGTTGTTAACTCTTTCAAACAGAATCTTTCAGCTGTGGTGAGGTTGTCTTCTAATAAAATTGATTTCTTAAGGGCTCTACGAATTTGAACCTCACATAATGTTTCAAATAAATGAACCATAGGATTTTGGGGGGGTATGAAAGTATTAGATGTTTTTAATGTTAAACTATTTGAGTCTCTATTAACTTTCTTGGTATTGTTGGCAAAAAATATATTTAAATTCAATTGCCTTGTATATAGCTTTATGTTAATCAAAATGTTACCAATATCATACCTGAAATTTGGAACATATGTAAAACCTTTTTTGAAAAACGTCACATAATTAGACCCAAAATTCATATCAGTGAAATTATATAGAGTAAATCCACCACCCGTTATGACAGAACAACTGTTACTCTGTTCAATATCAATGTCCAGGTTTTCACCTTCATGTATTGTACTAGTACTAAAAAAATATATGCATCATCGCTTATTACAATGTCATTTAAAAAATCAAAATCACATATTTGCTCAATTTGTTAAGTAACACAGCTATCTATTGATGAAGAGGACAATACAGTGCAAAAACCTTCACATAAATGCTCACAATTAAAAATGTTATCTCTTAATAATGTGAATTTGTCCTGTATGTTGGAACATTCTTGTGATGGGTTTGCTGGTGTTGCTGACCCTGGTAACGGTCGCGTAACCGTTCTGACCTCCTCAACCCTGGTTCCTCTAAAAAAACTCTATCATAATTGTCATGTCTAGTTGTTTGAATGTTTCCCCTATAAAGATTGTGTCTATTGTATCCATCTGAGTTGTTCTGACCCTCATCAAAGGTTTCCTTGTGAGACTCAACAACACGCTTACTATATTTAAACTCCTTGAAATGTGTATATACCCTTTTGTTGGAATAGTCATTACTATCCCTTGAAAGTTTTTTATTTTTGATTTCTAAACCTTTATTAATAAACCTGTCCATATCTTTAATAATATTTTCTAAACGGTGTTTATTCAGTTCAAACAATAAATCATTGCGTATACTTTTGTCTAAGTTAGTAAGTGTTGTGTTCAAATGGTTTAATTTAATATTATTATTTCGTATAATCAGTCTAATAAGGTCCATACCTGTTCTGTCGAACAGTTGCAATAAATCATCAAATAGTTCAGTACCTTGTTCAAAGCCAAAAGGAAGTTTGAATACTCGCAACCCCTTTGGCACTTGCCCCAATTCCAAGGATCTTTCCAAAAACACATTGCCTATCTGTAATGATTTAAAGGACTTAAGGGCTTTTTCAAAATCCGAAAATTGTTTGTTTAAATTCCCCATATCAGTATTGTTGGTCTTAACTACAGTAGAAAAACTAGGTGCCAACAAAATGTCCTTGATATTGAAATTGTTTTGCTTCATAGAATCTACCTTGTTACTGTCCCTAGTGTCCGTAGCGGTGTTCGGAGGCAGGGAAACAAGCCTGGTGCTTCCTGTACTTCCTGTGTTTGCAGAATTCACTCCTCCTCCTATGAAACCTGCCGAACCATTCCTAGCTGACGGAGGATTAGGGCTAGCACCTGGTGTAGAGTGTAAGGTAAATAGTTGTTCTTGTGTTTCGGTAAGCGAAACATTAGTACTGCTAGATGATTTAGTTCCTTGTTCCTGTAAAAGGGAAATGAGGCATTGTGTAATTTCCAAGTGTTGCTGTAATAGTTGCTCCATGTAAGCTGCTAGGTATACAAAGTCCAAACAAGCCACCGAAAAGCCTTCGGAAACGAGTGTGACCAAAGCGAAAGCCAATAAACTAGTAAAACAAATGAAGGCAAAGCAGTAGACCCGCTGAACAAAGTTTAATGATAAAACAAAACAAGCCACTGTTGTACAAAACTAAGAACAAGCAGCTGGAGCTGAAAACCAAAAATCCAAAACTACTAAGCGCTTTCACCCATGTGGTTAATGGGCATCTTCAGAATACATAAAACGTCATACAGGTATAATATATATATACATCCATTTAATTACACAATGCCCCTGATTGATTAATTAAAATAATTAATGAATGATACATTAATTTATAAAAAAGAACACTTCCATTGTAATGTTCTGCATTAAACATAGAATATCAATATCGTGTAAAGTAAGTTGATAAAAAATATATATATTGTATATTGTATGTATTGTCTCAACCTAAAATTACTTGAAAACATGTTTAAAAGTCCAAATGTGTGAATATATAAATATATAAATATAATTTATAAATGTGTAAACACACATGGATAATCAAAATGAAATAAATTACAGTAAAAATAACCTTAGAGATAGATGTAGAAACCGGGTAACAAAGCAAACTAAAAAAAATATAAAAGCAATATAAAAGCAATACATGTGTATGTGCACTTCATAGACAGATATGGTACATGGTCCAAAAATATTAAATATTAAATATATCCACTTGCGCAGGACTAATTTTGGAGATATGGGACAACCATTTCTCTCCTTCCAGGATGGGTCAAATGGAGAATGCTGCACATTTCTGTCTTTTCCTGCTTGGCTGTTCCAGTACCCAAGCTGATAAACAAATTCAGGTTGCCTGGATTATAGTCAGGGCTTCATCCCTTCATGGCACAGATCAGTAGATTACACTGGTATTCTTATTAATGAAATAGAAGAAGTTTGGATCGCACACCTGTCAGCTTGCAGAGCTGCAGAATCCAATTTGGGATTGTTTTTTAATCCCATTAGCACCTACACAGTATATTATATATGATTTTTTATCAAATTCACTTAATTTCCTTTTGCATTTCTTACTCTTGTGACAAGGGGAATGGTCATGGTTGTGGCTTTATTACATTGATAAAACCTGAAATGTGGACTGGAATATACAAAGCAGTATAACACTGGTTGCTTAATATTTTCCTCACCAGACAAAACTAGCTTGTTTGTGACCACTGGTCCTTCTCAGTCAAAGTACTTTGCAATCCTTTTAGCTCATTCTGAAATGCAGACTACTTATATTATAGGTTCAAGGGTTCATAGGTGATTACTCAGCTAATGGCAAAAGAGCCTAGTCAATAATATCCAGGAAATGACAGCATTATATCTTAATTGCCCAGATATGGGATGGGGTGGTATCAGGGTAGTGGGTCCTTGGGTGAGGGAGCCCTGAGTCATTTTACAGACCGCCTCTGTCTATAGTACCCCAGGAATGAATTTACAATTCTCGATCCATCTGTCCAAATTATTTTTGAAGAAAGTAAGCAACAGGCTTTGTTTTACAAAAATGGGAAGTCTATTCCATAGAAGAGGTAGCCTTTGGGATGTGAATCTGTCTCTCCAGTAAGTTCTGTTAGAGCTACAAATAAGGTTCAGATCCATGGAATGCATAACCCCTGTATAATTTTTCTTGCGAATATGTAACATTTTCATCAGGGCTGGATCAAAGAATGCCTTGTAGGTCAGGCATAAGTCGCCTCTCAATAAATAATATGAGATGGAGTAAAGGGGGACAGGGCCTTTAGTCAGTCTGCATAAGACATGTGTCTTACTGTTTGTATTTCATTAGTGAGAAACCTCTGGGGCCACCCCAACTGGTGTAAGTGTCTGGCTAGGTACATGCAGAAGTGAGCATTGAACTCAATTATGGGCTCGATGACGGTGGAGTACAATGGCACTATGACTTCATTTGGTCTTGATGCCATGTATTTACCTATAAATTAAGTCACACAGAAGGATTTCCTCACTACTGTGGATACCTGGTGGTCAAAGTTTAGGTTGCTATCTGTCTTCTTAGGACCCTCACCACTGGGCCTACTTTTGTTGGTGTGCGATCAATATTATAATTTGCAGGGATGTCTGATTTACTGAGGAGTATGAATGAGCATTTTTTAGCATTTAGTCTCAGACTATGGGTTTGGCACCAGTTGTTTGTTATTTTTAGGCCTGTTTGTAGGATGTCAACATCATTTGGGGATTCAGTGATTGCTCCCAACTTGCAGTCATCAGTGAACTTGATGAGCCAGAGGCCCCCAACACTGGCCTTCACTTCAGAGACGTATATTAGAAACAGAAGGGATCCCAACAATCAGCCCTGTGGGACACCACTAGTAATAGATTTCTTATCAGAAGTAGGTTCACCTATCCAGATAACAAACATCCTTTCAGTGAGCCAGATTGCTATCTAGCTGACAATGTGGAGGTTTATGCCTAACTCAGTAAGTTTATCTATGATCCCTAAGTGGGAGGTTGTGTCAAAAGTTTTTTCCAGGTCTAGGTAAGTGGTGTGTATCATTTTACCTTCATTCATGGCCCTGGTGACTTTTTCAAAGAAGTCCACCAGACTGCGTAGGCAAGATCGCCCTTTGACAAAGCCAAGTTGGGTCCGGCCCAGTGTTTAGAGATTTCCTATGTTGTTAGTGATCAAGTCCATGATAATTCTCTCAATGCCCTTGCAGCTAAAACTGGTAATGCTTATAGGGCTGTAGTTCCCTGGGTCAGTTGACTGGTACCCAGCTGTTACAGTCCTCCATACCTCTGGGATAGAGCCTGTCCAGAGGCTGTGGTTAAAAAGGGCTTCTAATGGTCCTGATAGATTCTGTTTTAAGCTATTTAAGAAGCATTCTGGAATATTGATGGAACCCATGGAGGCTGTGTTTTTGGCTTTAGCAAGTGCAGTAAGGACCTGTTTCCTCATAATGACCGGTAGAGGGAGGGTTGTGGGTATTTCTTTGGGTGTGGTAGGAAGTGATAGGGAGGGGAAATTTAAACTGAACTTGCTGGCCAGCAGGTTTGCTATAGTTTCAGGTTGGGTGTAAGTGTTGCTGTTCATGATTAACTCAACACATTACTGAGCAGTTCTCCTGAGGTTATGAACATAATTAAAAAAGGCCTTATGGTTATCTTTCACCTGAGAGGCTATCTTTGTCACATAGTTTGCTTTGGCAGATTTGAACAGCTCTCTAATTTGTTTGTTTACACTGGTGAATGTCTTTTTGCACTGTTTTGTTTGTCCCTTCTTGGCTTTGGAGGCGATTGTTTCCTTTTTTGAATAGCCTATTTATTGCTAGGGGTCCACCATGGAGATTCATTTTTGCCAGTAATCATAGGTTTGACTCGGACAGGTACTGCTTCCTCTGTTCAGGCTATGAATGTGGTTATACAGTGTTTTTGTGTCCAGCACAGAGTAGGCCTCAGTTCCATCTGGGTTCCGAAGGGCTTGGAAGTTTAATAAGCTGTCACTTCATTTGAGGTAATTGGCCTTAGCAAAGTTCTTAATAGGTGTGGAGTTTGCTGGGGGGGGGGTCTAGATTTGTTTTAATACTAAAATAGATCATTTTGTGGTCAGATCTTACAAGGGAGGAGTTAATGCATGGAGGGGGGCAACATCACCCATGTTCATGACAACCAAGTCTAAGATATTCATACCTCTAGTTGGGAAGCTAACTAGTTGCTCCACGGTGTTTGCATTGATGAAGTCCAAAAACCTCTGAGCATGTGAATTATTGGTCATGTACAGTCTCTCAGTTTATGGAGGGGTAGTTGAACTTACCCATAACTATGGTGTTAGGCTGAATGTTAAGAGATTCTAGTAGGTTTAGGTAGGAGGTGTGGTTTTCCAGACTGATGTTAGGGGATCTGTAGTTAGCAAGGGTATGACAGGTGTCACACCTATGGTTAGATGGGCATGGAGCAGCTCAAGCTAGCCATGTTGTTGGATCAATCTAGCAATGTACTTGTCATTTATGAACTCTGAGACACCTCTTCCCTTTGTTTTATCCTGAACTGAGGGGGACTGAAGTGTATGAAAGGCATTGTAGCCTTTGATACCTGGGGTGCTTTCCATGTTTTGAACCATGTTTCTGTGACTGCACATATATCTGCATTCTCCAGGATGAGGAAACTCAGAGAATTGAGCAGCAGTACCTTTAGGTCATTGTATGTGGTTTTTGTTATCCTGGAGGGTTTACCAACTTGGCATGGCCTAAAAAAGGCACTATGAGGATAAAGTGTTTGCCAGTATCCAAAAGTTAAGTGGAGACAAATGCAAAGCATCTCTGGCAAAGCATCATGGTTTCTTGATCATGTCTCCCCAGGCTGAAAGATATTTGATCCCCTTGTTGTGACACCAGAAATTATACCAATTGTTGAAGTCAATAATTTTTTGCTGGTATTGTGGCATCATCACTGGTGAAGGTAGGATGCTACTCAAGGCTTGATTCATACCCATCTGGGACATATATTCAGAGAGCTGCATCATGTCTCTCATCATATAGTCTAGTGAGGTATGCCTTAGGTCATTTATGAAATCAAAAAGACACTCACACTAATGTAACAATATAACAATTTTAATGAAATGCAAAGCTTTCCGGTATCAAATACCCTTCCTCAGTGCTCTGAAGGGTACTTGATACCTGAAAGCTTTGCATTTCATTAAAACTGTTATAGAGTTAAGTTAGTGTGAGTGTTTTTTTTTATTTTGTTTAGGGTTCATACTTATCACACTTTTACTCTGACTCAAGTTTGCTTTTAGTTAGGTCATTTATGCCCACATGGACTATGACTGTGTCATACTGGTACTTGTGGTTTAAAGACCTAAGTGAATGCATGATCCGGTGGATCCTGACTATAGACAGATCACTGTCATCTTTTCCTTGTTTAGCCTGGTGAGAGGGACATCAGTTTGTCTTACAAAGGAATCCCCAATAACTAGAATGTTTGGCTGTGTGCTGTGCTGCCTTATGGGCTTGGAAGCAGGGCTATGCTGTGTGAGGTGCTGTCTTTTTTGAGTGTGCATGGGGCCAAACAAAAATGCTTTTAAGAGGTCTTGGAGGCTTTTGTAGATTACATGTGAGTACCTCTGCATACATGGTTCTATGTGTTTGTTCCTTAGTGGTGGGAGTGAGTGTTTTGGGTGTAATGCTGACAACCTGGTTTGCACTTTTTGTGTATGTATGTGGGAGCTTTGTCTCCAATGATATTGTGTATTTTCATCCACACACTGTGTTTGTCTGTTTACAAATTAAATGGTTGTCAGTGAACATGAGGCAGTTACTATACTGCCTCAGGATGCCCATATCCACCAGGCCAGAAACAGAGATCACAGTGAAGCACCTATCCATTATACTAGATCCTTAGTAGATGGGAAGGAGTAGTGGAGAGTCAGTGTTTAGTAGTATACTATAAGATGACTTGCAGTGAATTTGCCCTCTGCACAAACTGGCATCTGCTCGAGCAGCTATGAGCAGTGGGAGAGTATGGACAGCATTTCCTACAGAGAATTTTAAACTGAAGAGGGTTGCTTATATACAAGTCACGGGTAACTGCATTTGCATGATGCACAAATGTGAGGCTTTTGTAACAGCAGGATTAAAGACTTTTACACAGTTAAGCCCTCAGGCAGGCCAATCAGATAAACACACAGTAAGCCTTCCACCAGAAGTTCCCAACTCGGCCAGGATGAAACGGCCCTCTGCTCCCACCAGAGTGCAGAATAAACTCCTCTTAATGTAAATCAAACTGGTTTTGAGCTCAAGCACAATAACAAATGCTTTATAACAAAAAGCAACACTCCTGCAGTATCAGCAATCCTAAGAAATAAATTCATAAACTTTGAGAAATGTATGTTTGTGTACAGAAAAATGCGCATAAATGGAAAACTACTACAAACACAAAACATTTTTGTAAAACTTAGAAATATTTTGGCAAACTCAGGAGATCTTTGGCAAATTCAGAACAGCTTTTGCAGTATCAGATGAGGCTAGGAAATATCAGAATACTGATAAAACAACCCAAGACCAATACAGTAACAAACAAATGGTAATCCTTAAACAAGTTCAGGCTGAAAAACAGTGATAACTTCAATAAAATCAATAAATGCAGCACAGAACGTTTACATAGCACTGAAATTGTTACAGCCAGTGCAACTATATATATATATATATATATATATATATATATATATATATGTGTGTGTGTGTGTGTGTGTGTGTGTGTGTGTATATATATATATATGTATATATATATATATATATATATATATATATATATATATATATATATATATATATATATATATACATATATATATATATATATACATACATATATATATATATATATATATATATATATATATATATATATCGGTACTGATCCCCGAAGGAACTTTTAACCAAAGCACAAACAGCCGGGCATACTTCCGTGAAAGTGCTTTTTATCGAAAAAGCAGTTTCGTGGAAGTATGCCTGCAGCTAGAGGGAGTCATCGGGGAATGACTGTTGTGGAGATCATACTACGGTGTGAATAATGGAATATTCCCTTTTCCTCACTGTAGTGCGATCACGGAGTGAGAATATTAAAGTAGGGGGGTATGGGGGTGCAGGGGGCTTGCCCCCCCCGCATAAAAGTAGATTTTTTTTTTTAATGCACTTTAACGAAAGTGCTTTTTTTTTTTGGTGAAATCGCTTTCATTAAAGTGTGTTCGATGACTGTGGATTCGGACTATTGAACTTTCGTTCAATAGTCCTAGATATATATATATATATATATATATATATATATATATATATATATATATATAAATGCATAAATAAATTAAAATACTTATATCAGCTTTCTAGCTCCACAGATGGTTTTAGCTGCAATCCCAGGTATTGTAGTCACAGGTGTCCAAGCCAGTCACAGGGAAGTTCTGGATAAATAAGTAGTCTCACAAAAATGTAAGACTCTTATATCAGCAGGATGACAAACTTTTACAAAGTTAAGCCCTCTGGCCAATCAGATAAACACACAATAAGCCTTTCACCATCAGTTTCCAACTTGGATGGGTTGACTCAGCCCTCTGCCCCCATCAGAGTGCAGAATAAAACCCTTTTAATGTAAAAACAAACTGGTTTTGAGCACAAGTGCAGTAACAAGTGCTTTACAACAAAAGGCAGAACTCCTACAGTATCAGGATTCCTTGGAAATAAGTTCACAAACCCTGGGAAATGTACATTTATGTACAGAAAAATGTGCACAAACATAGGAAAAATTCTACAAACACAGAAAAACTTTGCAAAACTTAGAAAAATTTGGCACACTCAGAAGAACTCTGACAAACTCAGAAAGTATCAAAGGAGCTTAGCAAATATCAGAATACTGTTAAAACAACCAGAGCAGTACATAAAGAAAAATATAGTGTTTCTTTAACACCTGCAAGCTGAAAAACAGTGATAAATTCAACCAAATCAATAAATGCAGCACAGAACTGTTTATGGTCTGTAAGTTCCAATGCATGCCGTCTGACTGCCTAAGCTATCTGTTCTCTTGCTTCAAATGTATCAGTCCCCTGGAATTTTGTTTTCTTACCACAGGAATGAAGAAAAACATAATTTTAGTGACTTTTTAATTATTATGAGTCAAAGTTAGGATGACAAGAATGTAAGTCATTGAAGTATTGCAACAACAGATTCCCTGATGAGAGGGGATGAGTGACATGTGTGTGGCCATTCCTATGACATAAGGTGCCTACACTGACAGTTCTGCACTATGTATCTACTTTGAGATACCTGATGTATAGGCACAGCCTAGAAAATCTGTTTACAATACCATGCTGAGAGTATGGGTGAGGCAGGAAGAATACCTTTGTACAGTACATATTATTCTACTGAGGTTGCAAGATTAGTAACAGAAGCAGAGCAAGCTTTGCTATAAATGGATTACAGAGCCTGTAAAGCGGAGTTAGGATGCTGCAGCTGGCATTCTTGCAACAGAATCTTCTGTATTTCTCTAAGCATAAGACAGTGCAACCTACCCCTTAGGGGTTCATGTCATGCATACTTATTGTGTGACTGGAGTGACTGAATGACAGGAGTGAAACAACCAGGAAATGATTTTCTTTGAATGTGTTTTTTTTTAACACATTTTTGTAAATAGAGTTATCTCCTCAGGTCTCCACTGTAAATTGGACTCCAGCCTGCTGGGCAACCCATTCAACAAAATGTAAGTAAGCCCACAAATAAATGAATATCTTTTTTATGACGTATGCCTACGATGTAGTTTGTTTCTTTTGGGAGTGAGCAAAGAGTACTGGTTAAGCTATTTAGTCAGAGTAACAGAATTTTGGGAGTGAAACTCAAGGAATGAAACCCAAATCTACAGGACAAAGTTTGTTAGCAGCTAATAGCCATTGTCTCATGATACAGCTTGACATCATTTGGTATTGAACCCCCTCTCCCCAACACACACACTCAGTGAACTATTGTACCTCTTACGCACCACCTGAAATGTCCTAAATGTGCTTTCAAGTGACAAACAGGAATACTGCTTTATAGATGCACAATATTTGGAATGGCAACTTGGGATCATTGACAGAAAATATACTTCGTGACTGTTACAGATTTTATAGGATGGGAAGGAAAGATATACTATAATGAAAGGATAAAGAAAAAAATGCTTTTAGCATCTACATTCTGTAAATAAGTGAATTAATTAAATTTTTTTTTAAGTGGGTAAGTGGACTGGTCCAACGACCCTTTTCAAACATGACCTCAAGACAAATGTAGAAATGTTACAGTAGAGGAGTAAACCATAACAACAGTTTATAAATACAGTATGGCAAGTGTGTAGAAAATATCACAAGTAGACAGAAGCATGCATAACTAAAAGGTGACAGGTTCGAAGACTGTCATCTCTAACTTTCAGGCAACATGCTAAATTCAGTTGTAGAGGATGAAGTCTGAAGTAGTGCCAGTAAGTCCTTACAAACTAACACTAACTGTTTGTTGACCGTTGAGACTTAATTAAATTTGAATGAATATATAACATACAACATTGTTTGAGTAAACATTGCATCACAAATCAATCAGTAATCTGACTCATAATACCCAAGCAGACGCTGAGCAAGTAACAAAAAATAAATCTGAGTTACGTTACTCGGTTACATACATGCAAGCGAGAAATGATGGTGCAGAGCAAAGAAAATTTAAATTAAGGATGTTTACAAGTTACTTATGCCTCAATAAAGAAATATCCCTGTTTTCATGAACTTGACACTAACCAGGTGAGCTAGGAACTTTGGTTTCTTTATTTGTTCATCCTATCCTGTCTTTGCAATTTTATTTACATCTGCTTTCATTCTCCTTGTAAACAGTCAGGCAATAGTAATGCATTGATCTGTTGCAGAATTTACATAGCTGTAAAACGTTAAGAGTAATGTTGCAGAAGAATTGTGTTAGTGTAAGTATATTGTCACACTACACAGGTGTTTTGATACAGGTGTAGCACTACCAGTTCCTTTACTGTTTGAACAAATACATAGTAGACTACCAAAGGTAGGATATGGGAATGTAAAAAGCAGTGCATTTCTATAACAATGAAAATAACAAATACATCAATGTGTGCACTTTTGAGTCTGAAAACAGAACTGTATAACTGATATTTTATCATGGCTAGTTCTATAGGCAGCAGTAAATGTGGTAGTTACAGAGATTCCCCCCACACACTTGAAGGGAGCCCTAGAATAAGCAGGTTGTCTTATTTTGATACTTTTGCTAAATATTTGTCAAAGCAGCAAAATCTTGCACAGCAATCTACATTTAAAAAGTGAGATTAGTAACACTGACTTTAAATGGATAAGGAACCTCAGATGTTTGTACTATTTTGTCCCTTTAACTTTTGAACATATTTCTAGTTGTACTGGAAAAAGAATGCTGTAAGTACATGACCCAAATTAAATCATGAGGGATGGCTAAGAAATGAGGCTTCTTAAATTAAAAAAAAAATTCTGCTGTGCCTCTCCTGACTGTTACACCTGTTGGGACAGTGCTGTAGCCAGGCTGTAGCTGGGAGAATTTGTGTCCTAGTTGATGCACTGGGCAATGGCCCCATTTGACATCCCTCCTTAAAAAGGTCTTCAATTTAAGTTGAGAATCAAAAAAATGCAATCAGGTCTTCAGACTAAGCAAGAAACTGTTATATATTTACCTAGCAGCTATTTTCTGTACCTCAGAACTGAACCCGCCATGTAGGCAAAGAGCTATGTTCATATGAAAATCCTCTTTGCTACACTGTTTCAAACAGCCAAAAAATAGCAACAAGTTACACTAGCTCCTTGCTGTAGTTTCATTATAACACACAGAAGCTACAAGCTAACTCAATGTGTAGTTGGCAACTATTATTGCCAGTTGTGCACCCTTATAGTAACAGTATCTTTCAATGAATAATATTTAAGCAGCTGTGATCATGATTGCACCTGCATTAATGATTACATATATTCCTTACAGGGACCAATCTTATCCTCGTCTACAGTGCTGAGCTCATTAACTAACTGCATGCACATGGGAAATGACTCCCTTCATGTTATCTTTAGTATACCTCTATTTTGGAGATCCCTGACTCACTTAATTTTGCAACAAGAACGTTATTACCATTGAAAGTGCACCTGAATTTATCAAGTACACAAGGAATGATAATACTTTTAGTGCAACTGTAAAGCCCTCAACTCCTTTAATTCTGCCTCTTGACTTTGATAATTTTCTTGTGGCCTAATTTATTTATTAGTAAGGTACATGAGCTGGTCCATTAACGGCCATTTTAAGACAAGACTCCAAGACGAAATGACAAGGTTAAATAAAACAAAACAAACAAAAAACAAAACAACAACGACAACAAAAAAAAAATCATTGGAGTAACTGAAGAAAATCTACATGGACATGCTGAAAACACAAAACCAACCATCACATAGACAGTAACCTGAGGTTAGAAATGAACACAGAACTGAACTACGAACCAGCCATTTTGACCATAATTTGAATTTCAAGATTTATTTTATCTTTGTAGGCATTGTTATTTTGTTAATCCAACATGAAACGTCTGATGTTTGGTATTGCTGTGGGATCTCTATAGCAGGTTCTCTGGGAATCCTGAGCTCTGAGACTCTGGCCAGGGTTCCATATTTTGGCTACTCTGCTAATTGTTTGATCTTGTTAATAGTGGTGTGAATCTCATGACTTTTTCGGCACTCACTATTGACCT
Source organism: Protopterus annectens (assembly GCF_019279795.1). Lineage (NCBI taxonomy): Eukaryota > Metazoa > Chordata > Ceratodontiformes > Protopteridae > Protopterus > Protopterus annectens. The sequence goes on from NC_056726.1 coordinate 1,558,455,152, forward strand.
CCCTAAATTTATTAATCCTGACGTTTACACACCTGCATTAATCCTGCTGTGGTTCTCAGATTTGGATAACATTTTCAAGGCCTTTGAATCAGTGAACTGGCAGCACAGTACAGAAAGTTAAGGCTAATGTCTGCTGATGGACTTCATCCTGTAGTGCAGGAATAGATACTGTCACTTTTCACCTCTGTACCTTGCAATTCTGAACATGTTACAAAACCAGGCAATGTTCTTGCTTTGCGAAAGTATAAAGGGACTTACATTTATTGGGTTTATCTGTAGACCAGCAAGAAACAAACAGACCTTCTGCGAGGGACAGTGACACTATTAATCTTTCTGTTGATATATGCCGATTCCATTTATTTGACTGTGACTGTGCTATGCCCATCAGTCCTTCTGTGGGAATACTGATCCCCTGAATTCTTCTGCAGCCTCGTAATCTGAAAACTATCTAGCTTTGTTAACCCTGCTGGAGAACCTCACAACTCTGAAACTGGTCCTGTTGTGCGATCAAGATGTGCTAGGTAATGACATATTTTCCAGTCTTGTTTGTTTTCAGATGAACTGGAAATTTTAATATTTATGTTTCCAAAAACGGTTATGCAGCTTACAAAACATTAAATTTATGAGTGTGCAATGTTCAGCTCTCTGAGTTCAACTCTTTTGGAACTCAACTGGATCAAAAAATTTGCAGTAACATTTTTTTTTTGCTGGTGTTAAAGCCTTCATGCATTTCCATACCACTCAAAAATGTGATTCCTGTGAAAATAGTGACTGGGGATTTCAGCACTGGGGAAATTAACTCAGTCACGTGGAGCTGTATCCACTTTATACTCAGTGAGCTTAAAAAATCCCTACAAAACAATTTGCTATGATGGGATAAAAATATTCAGTGTAATTCAAAGTAGGCAGAATGCTGTGCTTTATAACATTAGTAGTTATGAAAACATTACTGACAAATGGAAATCCAAGATGGTTTCAAGAGTTGAAGATATTGCAGTGATTATGGATGAGTTAGAATTTAGAGAGAGATGAAAAGTAAACAAAACTTCAAGGTAAATATATGTTTCTAAGATAACGTTGGGAACTTTAGAGGGAAAAGTAGACAAAAATTGCCAGCACCAAGTTCAGTGAAAAACATCAAAAAGCATCCAAAAAGCCGATAAGTAAAGTATATAAACTTTTATTGAATATAATAAAGACCCAGACCGGTTTCAGCCAACAGGCTTTCCTCAGTGGCAATAACAAGAGTATTAACTGTGAAGTGGCACACATATGTATGTAGCATGAGTCATCCAATAGGATTCATCCCAAAGTGTTCTTCCCACATTCAAATTGTTTCCTATGTGAGAGACAAAGAGAAAATAAAAAGTTATACAATAAAATAACCACATACTCATTGTACATTGTGATAAGTAAAATTGAAGTAAAACACATAACTTTATAAATGATCATTCAAGCCGGGTGAGAACAAAGCCCCCAGTTTAATGATCCAATACTTCTCTTTTTTAGTGAGAATGGAAATCCATCCTTGTTTGATGGATCTATCACTAAGAATTCTGTCAATGATGGTAAACTGGAACCTGGCTGAATTATGTTGTGTACTATGTTGAAATAGGGCATTGGTCTCCCTCCTGGTTCGTATGTCACTACGGTGTTCAGACATACATAATCAAAGTGGTCATGAAGTATGTCCAACATACAATGAACCGCATGTACATGTTGCAAGATATACCATCCAATCACTGTTGCAATTGCCAAAGAATTTGATATCAAAAATTCTGTCGGTGTTTTTACTGGTGAAGTGTTTAGATGTGAAGATGAATGGACATGATGAGCAATGACCACAATGGTATGTACCCCATAGTTTGTCACCTCTCATAGTTAGTTGGCGATGTATGGCTCCAGCTGAACTGATCCTCTTAAAATGTGAGAAAAATGATCCCAATGTCCTCCCCCTTCTGTATCCATACTTACATACATCACCAATCCAAGGTATAAGCTCCTCATTGGCAGTAAGAATATTCCAATGCTTAGATATAACATTCCTAATAAGGTTGATGTTACGTCCAAATGTTGTGATGAACCGGATAGATTCATCCTGTTCAGTCTGAGTCTTATCAGAGTATTGGAGAAGGGAGGTTCTGATGGAATTGAAAGCAACTTGTTGGGCACCCCGGATGTCAAGTTCCTGATAGCCCCTAGCTCTAAACCTGTTAGCCAAATCCTGTTGAGGGTCATCATAATCATTATCTGAAGAACAGACTCTGCGAATGCTAAGGAACTGAGACGGATATATTTTGGATGATGTGGTTGGGATGCATGCTGGTTGCATGTAGTAAGCTGTTATACTGAGGGTATTTGCGGAATGTTTTACTACGTAAAGTGTCATCAGAATTCCTGGTTATAGTCACGTCCAGGAAGCTGATCTCATTTTTGTCATGAGTGGATGAAAATTTAATACCCCATTTGTTCTGGTTAAGATATAGAACAAATTCTGCTAAATATTCTTCATCCAAATGCCAAACCAGCCAACAATCATCCAAATATCAACGCCAAATATCAAGTTCCCCCAGATACAAATTATGTGTAAAGTCATAAATAAGATGTTCCTCAACATATCCCATGAATAGGTCTGCGTATATGGGGGCAAAAGATGCCCCCATGGCGGTACCCTTAAGCTGCCAGTAACATTCTCCCTGAAAATAGAAAACATTTTTATTGAGAACATGTTCAGCCATGCAGACCAACAGTGTGTTAAAATCTACGGGATAGAGTTGTGATTTGTCTAACCAAAATTTAAGGGCTTCCAATCCAGCCTAATGTGGTATTTTCGTATATAGAGCCTTGACATCCAGGGTGCAAAGTAGCCAGTCTGGTTCTAGTTGGTTGTCAGCAATAATGTGCAGAAATTGTGTAGTATCCTATATTCTGGCATGAATCAGGCCTACTAGTGGTTTAAGATATAAAGTGAGGAACTCTGATAATGGTTCTGTTAATGAACCCATACCAGATACAATTGGTCTTCCAGGTGGTTTGTTGAGACATTTATGTATCTTGGGTAGCAGGTATAATGTTTGTTTATGTGGATCCTGTACCATGAGATGTGCCTTAACTGTATCAGATATAATGCCCTCAGAGACAGCTAGATCCAAAAAGTTGTCAATTTCTTGCTAAAAGTTAAGAGTGGCTATTTTGCACCCTGGATGTCAAGGCTCTATATACGAACATACCACATTGGGCTGGATTGGAAGCCCTTAAATTTTGGTTTAACACACTCTTGGTCCACATGGCTGAACATGTTCTCAATAAAAATGTTTTCTATTTTCAGGGAGAATGTTACTGGCAGCTTAAGGATACCGCCATGGGGGCATCTTTTGCCCCCATATACGCAGACCTATTCATGGGATATGTTGAGGAACATCTTATTTATGACTCTACACATAATTTGTATCTGGAGGAACTTGATATTTGGCGTCGATATTTGGATGATTGTTGGTTGGTTTGGCGTTCGGATGAAGAATATTTAGCAGAATTTGTTCTATATCTTAACCAAAACAAATGGGGTATTGAATTTTCATCCACTCATGACAAAAATGGGATCAACTTCCTGGATGTCACTATAACCAGGAATTCTGATCACACTTTATGTAGTAAAACATTCTGCAAATACCCTCAGTATAACAGATTACTACATGCAACCAGCATGCATCCCAACCACATCATCCGAAATATACCCCTCTCAGTTCCTTAGCATTCGCAGAATCTGTTCGTCAGATAATGATTATGATGACTCTCAACAGGATTTGGCTAACAGGTTTAGAGCTAGGGGCTATCAGGAACTTGACATCCGGGGTGCCCAACAAGTTGCTTTCAATTCCATCAGAACCTCCCTTCTCCAATACTCTGATAAGACTCAGACTGAAAAGGATGAATCTATCCGGTTCATCACAACATTTGGACATAACATCAACCTTATTAGGAATGTTATATCCAAGCATTGGAATATTCTTACTGCCAGTGAGGAGCTTATACCTTGGATTGGTGATGTATGTAAGTATGGATACAGAAGGGGGAGGGCATTGGGATCATTTTTCTCACATTTTAAGAGGGTCAGTTCAGCTGGAGCCATACATCACCAACTAACTATGAGAGGCGACAAACTATGGGGTACATACCATTGTGGTCATTGCTCATCATGTCCATTCATCTTCACATCTAAACACTTCACCAGTAAAAACACCGACAGAATTTTTGATATCAAATTCTTTGGCAATTGCAACAGTGATTGGGTGGTATATCTTGCAACATGTACATGCGGTTCATTCTATGTTGGACATACTTCATGACCACTTTGATTACGTATGTCTGAACACCGTAGTGACATACAAACCAGGAGGGAGACCAATGCCCTATTTCGACATAGTACACAACATAATTTAGCCAGGTTCCAGTTTACCATCATTGACAGAATTCTTGGTGATAGATCCAACAAACAAGGATGGCATTCCATTCTCACTAAAAAAGAGAAGTATTGGATCATTAAACTGGGGGCTTTGTTTTCACCCAGCCTGAATGATCATTTATAAAGATATGTGTTTTATTTAAATTTTACTTATCACAATGTACAATGAGTATGTGGTTATTTTATTGTATAGCTTTTTATTTTCTCTTTGTCTCTCACATAGGAAACAATCTGAATGTGGGAAGAACACTTTGGGATGAATCCTATTGGATGACTCATGCTACATACATATGTGTGTCACTTCACTGTTAATATTCTTGTTATTCCCACTGAGGAAAGTCTGTTGGCTGAAACCGGTCTGGGTCTTTATTATATTCAATAAAAGTTTATATACTTTACTTATCGGCTTTTTGGATGCTTTTTGATGCTTTACACTGAACTTGGTGCTGGCAGGTTTTGTCTACTTGAACTGCTGTCTGCCTTGCATCTGGGTCTTACTTGCAGACAATCTCTTCTTGGCCACAACGTTAGAGGGAGACAATGCACAGTAAGGTCAGGGCAAGGGAAGCATTTGTCCTGAGTGCAAAAAATAAGGGGGTAAGATCATGTTTTGGTGTAAACACTGATCAGCTGTCAGTCTGTCTCTGCAGTAGTGGTGTCTGTCCCATTAAAGCATTTATACAGCCACAACTGCTGATTATGAATACGGCTGCAGAGGAAAAGAACATTTAGTTGTTTTATGAACTGTAGCAAGGAGCTCCTTGAAACAGTTCGTGCATTGCAAGCTATTTCTTTTTTTCCTCAACTTTATTTGAGGACTCCTTTTCCCCCTTTTTGGTACTCAAGACTTGTCTGGGGGAGGGGCACCAAATAAGGGATTGCCCAGGGCATTTGGCAGCCTAGCTGCATCGCTGATAATTAGAGAACAATGTGAGTTCTTCTAGGCATAATTCTGGGATTGGCGGTAACCTTTGAGTAATAAATATTTTTTGTCATGTAGTAACCTGTTAATATTGACAATATAAAACCCTTTCTTAGTATAGACTATTATGAAAAAGTATATAAAAGGACAATGATTACAAAGACTGGCATGACTGTATAATATGTTTTAATATTTTAATATTAACCATGTATTGCTATTATGCAATGGAAGGTAGCAAAGTGAGCACTAAAGAAAGTGAATTGTTCAACTAACAAAATATGTGAATGCAGAAAATAATAATTCTAAATATGTTAATATTTAATATTTAATACTGTTTGTTTATTTTATGGCTCAACCAAAAAAAAAAACCTGCCCCTGTACCCTGTTATGTATGTGATTTCAAAATGTACTAGTGTGAGACAATAGGAACTACTCAAAAATATTTAGCAAAGTGGTAAGTACTATGAATGAACAGTGATTTTTTTATTGTGACTTAATTTCATGGACTGTGCAAAACCATGCATTTGAGATGTATAACTATCATCTTTAACCACAATCTGTGAAACCTAGTGAAACTAATAATAATTATATTATATAAAAACACCAGCTTGCACTACTTAATGTTTCATGCTAAGTGTTTCTGAATACCCCCATTTATTTTTCAGATGGTTGCTTGTAACTAACATATTGCAAGTATTATTTTATCTTTACAATTAAAGGCACAAGTAAATTGAGCTTAAATATTGTAGTGCATTTAAACAGGAAGCATGTGAGTATGAGTTTTGTGTATTTCTTTTGCAATATGAAAATATTATGTATTTATTTATTGCTTACTGGGTAGGTGGGCTGGTATGTTGACCTGACCTCAAGCAGTTAATAACAAAAATACAAACTATAAAGCTATATATAGGCAGAATACATGTCATGCTGAAGATAAAATAATATTGTTAACAGAAGGTACACTATACATAGAACATGCTGAAGACAGTATTAGTACAAAATGATATGAATATGCAACGATGTACAACTTATACAATTAATGTGTAATTTGCAATTCATGGGCAGGTTTCTGGATGGTGCAGCGGTGCAGTGGTGCAGCGGTAATGTTGTCACCTCACAGCAAACAGTTCTCTGGTTTGATTCTCGGCTGGAGTGCCTTCTGTGTGGAGTCTGCATGTCCTCCCTGTGTTCGTGTGGATTTCTTGTGGGTACTCTGGTTTCCTCCCACTTTACAAAGACATGCAGCATCTAAAGAGTTTCTTCCCAGGCTTCTGCTGAATATTGGCTTCATTCCAAGTTGGATTTTCCTGGTAAACAAAATAACAAATTTCAAAATTGAATGTACTAATATATATATTGTCTTTTGAGATATGCTCATGTTAAATCATATTTTGCAAATGAAAATGTCTAGTTTTGGGGAAGGGATAATGAGTTGAATTTCAGTTTGTTGATTTCCTTTCGGGTTGTATTGATGCTAACATGTTTTATTCATGTGACATACTGTAAACATAGCTTGCAAATGTTGCCAGTATATTGTACATGGCAATTTGCTTTATTAATGAAAATATGCAGGAATATAGACATCAGAATAATTTGTGGCACTTTATTAAATATTTGTTTACCTTGATCAATTAATGACTGTCAGCTGTGATGGGTTGATCAGACAGAAATAAATGAAGAGCGTATTAATGAAAGTTTTGCATAAAAATGTTAAAAATATAGTGGAAATGATAATATAAGGAATTATCTAAATACTTCAGATTAGTAAATAATTAAATAAATTACATGTATCTCGGAGCCCTTTCTTATTTGTAATGGTGATGGACAGGTTGACAGACGAGATCAGACAGGAGCCCCCGTGGACTATGATGTTTGCAGACGACATTGTGATCTGTAGTGAGAGTAGGGAACAGGTGGAGGAGACCCTGGAGAGCTGGAGACATGCTCTAGAGAGAAGAGGAATGAAGGTCAGCAGGACTAAGACAGAATATATGTGTGTGAATGAGAGGGAGGATAGAGGAATCGTGAGGATGCAGGGAGTAGAGGTGGTGAAGGTGGATGAGTTTAAATACTTGGGATCAACACTTCAGAGTAATGGTGAGTGTGGAAGAGAGGTGAAGAAGAGAGTACAGGCAGGATGGGGTGGGTGGAGAAGAGTTTCAAGAGTGATTTGTGACAGACGAATACCAGTAAGAGTGAAAGGGAAGGTCTACAAGAGGGTAGTGAGACCAGCTATGTTATATGGGTTGGAGACAGTGGCATTGACAAAAAGGCAGGAGTCAGAGGTTGACGTGGCAGAGTTGAAGATGTTAAGATTTGCACTAGGTGTGACGAGGATGGACAGGATTAGGAATAAGTATATTAGAGGGTCAGCCCAAGTTGGAAGGTTTGGAGACAAAGCCAGAGAGGCAAGATTATGTTGATTTGGACATGTGCTGAGGGGGGGATGCAGAGTATATTGGGAAAAAGATGCTAAGGATGAAGCTGCCAGGTAACAGGAAAAGAGGAATGCCTAAGATAAGGTTTATGGATGTGGTGAGAGAGGACATGCAGGTGGTTGGTGTGACAGAGAAAGATGCAGTGGACAGGAAGAAATGGAAACAGTTGATCTGCTGTGGCGACCTCTGATGGGAACAGCCGAAAGAAGATTAAGACATGTATCTCGAATATCACTTCATCATAGAATTTGCAGTTTTCTAATATGGAGAGACATAGACCTGGATGCTTAACACGTTTTGTTTAATGAAGCATTTGCTATATCAGTTGCTGAACTGTGGTTTTATCTTCTTGCTTTTCTGAGCAGGCAAACTCTGTTAACTTAAAACTGCAAAGAAGTCAGTACATAAAACTTATAGGATTCCGATACATTTAGAATGTGTTAGTCTTTTGTCTAGACAGGTAATCAGCAACTGGGGGTCAGGATTCATTTCCTTCATTTAGCACACATTTGTGAATAGGGATTGTGGTAGTCACTAACCCACTGTTGTTACTCAGGCTTACTAAGCAACATGCTGAGACTACAAGCTAAAGAGCTTTCTCACACATGACTCCTTTGTTCACATCTACCTACTCACTGGCTTGCACAGCATTATGTCAGATAGATCTGTATAGCAGCAATTAGAAAACTAGTTAAGTAGCATTCTTGATAGTTTGAAATTAAAACCTGGTAATGTGTCACAAGATATTAGAGGACATTATTATAACACTGAATGCTGAAATACCTACTTACTTACGTATGCTAAAGGGAGCAGGTTGTGGTTCAGGAAGGAGAGTGAACCTTAGTTTCTATCTGGACGTTCCCAAGTTTTCTTATCAGATCCCTTCAAATCTTCAAAACAAGTCACCTTGAGTGAGTATTTATTTAAAGCTAAATATTTAATAAGAAAACTTCAGAGCTTCTAGACAGAAGCAAAGAGTTTGGGTGGATGGTTTTGGCATAATGGTTTAGGTCTTTACCTTATAAACACAAGATACAGGGTTTGATTCTGACCTCTGCTTGTTGGCTAAGCTTGTAGTAGTCTGCAAATTGATAGCCTAGTATTTATCTATCAACCAGAGGTTCCCCTTCCTTTCTGAACCACAACTTGCTCTCGAGCTACTCCCTTTAGCATTTGTTCTGCTTGGCCTTGGCTGGGGCTTAGTTTAGTTGGATTGGGCTGCTTCCACAACTTACGATCTTTACTCTTACTTACTGATGTATGAGGTGAGCAACACTTACACTTGCAATAAAATAAGCTGATTTTCTGTATCTTTAAAAATTTCCACCAGGAAAGCAAGAATTCCAAAGGGAAAAGCCAGGAAAAGTGCACATTATCATAGGCCACATATTAATTATTTTGGCATGTACATCAATGAGACATTATCGCAGCATTTGAAGCATGTGCTAAGCAGAACAATGCCTAAAGACGCACTATATACCAGAAAAATATAAAAACGCATGCAGGGAACACAGTATATGCAGAAGGTTGCACTGCATTGCCAAGAGCATGCCCTGGAGGGGATTTATTTGTCAAGAAATGTATTCACCATACAAAAAATGTATGAAGCAGGAAACATCAAGGACAAGTTATAGTATAAAGCAACTGAGTCAAATGTGGAATAATTGTTAACAGTTTCAGAACTCATATATCAGGTCACGGAAAAGGGGCTGTAAGCCATAAATCTAGGAATTTTATACCAAGATCCAGTTATGTCCTTCCCAAAGATGCATAAGTGCCCTTTGGCATTTTACACATTTTATAAATATGTAATTAAACAAGGTATGTATGTATCAATCCTGTTTTTTAAGTAATCAGGTAAGTAAAGCAGTGCAAGAAACAATGAACTATACTGTATGGGAAAAAATATACCATGTTACGTACATAGCTTACGTCCAGTAACAGTAGAGACCTGACCGATAATCTCACAGATAGTATTCAAGAAAACATTCATTATTTCCATTGCAGCTGTTGTCATAGTGTCATGATTATCTTGATGGCTGTGGCTCACGGATTATCAAATTTGAAATATTTCCTGAATTTGCAAGATAACTTGATTGACTTAAGCATATGCAAAACAGCATTCCTACAGCATACACTCAGTAAAAAATATCTTGCCTCTGGATGACTGGTTCGTTAACATGCAACATTTAATAGGCAAGGACACAGACATGAGCAACATGAAGTTTGATGTTGCAAAGTTAATGGAATTTGTTTTAAGAATATATGGGTGCACAGTTGGGGGGGGGGTTAACAATCCCATTCTGGTAAGTTTGATGATCAGCTGGTCACAGATTTCCTTAACCATCCTACAGCTGTAAAACATAAGCTTGATCTTTTCTTTGATGAACTTGCATTCTGGACAACACAGTAACATTTACATACTGAATGACAGCAGTTTTGCCAGACAATTGTGGCAATTGTGATTAATCTTGAATTGTGTGCATTGAAACTTAGTATACGGTATATACTGGTTCATGTGACTGCAAAAACATTCCCAATTGAGATCTATCCTCTTATCTGTCATGGTGTTGACCAGGAATTTTGGTATTTACAGAAGGAATTTCTTACCTATTATAATACAGTATATTGCTGAAATTTATTCCTGTTTGAAGGAAGCCAAAGCTATAAGACCTGTATCATTTCATTGGGTTGGTTTTATCATACTGAGTTTAGATATAGCTATTTTACTTTGGTTGAGTATTAGTAAGTCCCTAATGATTTGGGCACCCTTTATTTATTAATTTTGATGATTTCACTAGATAACTATTATTTAGAAAACCAACAGTTGATTTGTTCTTGAGTTTATTAAAAATGGGGGTGGGGGACATAAAAAGTATTATTTAGTGTTATGTCTGGCTTACTGCACAGTGTCTCTGCATCTGCAGATGTGCTATTACCTGTGTCGAGTCCTTAACCAGGTGTGTTAAGGAGGATGGAAGATGCTGCTGTTGTTGCATCCATTTTTTATCAAAAAAGGTATCATTTTACTGTTAAATTGTAATTCCTTCTTTCTAGCTAGTGTTCACTGCGAAAAGTGTTAAAATGTGTTTCTAATTATGTGCAGTATTAGTCTGTCTAACTGCATGTCCGTGATGTAATTGTTAGGTGTTATATGTGTAAATGTCTGTGAAAATAGTCTATATGTTGTCTGCACACTGAGTCTGGAGACACGGAATTTTGTTCAGTTTTTGCACTTGTGTGATTTCCGAATGACAATAAAGTTTACTTTGGGAGTAGGGAGCGATAGGGACTTTAGGTTTGGAGAGGAGTTGTGGATTTTAGGTTTAGGGAGCATTTGCAGATGGGGGTGGGAGGTTGGCATAATGGTTAAGGTGCTTACCTTACAAGCAAAAGGTGCAAGGTTTGATTCTCACATGGGGTAACTGGCTAAGCTTAAAATGATCCACAGAGCAGTTAGCCTAAAACTACTCTATGAATCTATGGGAGGGCAAAGGGATTTTAAATTTAGAAAATGATCCAGAATGCAAAGGGGATTTTAGGCTTAAGGAGTGATAGGAACTGTAGGGTTAGGGAGGGGGACAAGCATTTAGGTTTAGGGAAGGATGGGAGCTTTAAGGTTAGGTGTTGAGTGGCAGTTTTTAGAGTTAGGATCAGGATTCTGGTAGAGCTGGAAAAGTTACAGGGGTCGAGTTACTAGGAGTTAAAGCACTTGCCAAAGTGAACAAGTGGCAGCAAGGACATCTGTCTCGTGCACATGCAGTAGACCCATTTATCTGCCTGTCTATCTATCTATCTATTTATCTATCTATCTATCTATCTATCTATCTATCTATCTATCTATCTATCTATCTATCTATCTATCTTTATATATGCTAAGATCAAAACAAAAAAGAAAATACTACAAAACACAGTACTAAATAACAAAGTGCTTTATACAGGGAAGGAAGCCCCTACATCACCTTAACTTAAATATATTCACATCATGATTTTACCAAGTTGAGGAGAGGAGATAACTCCCTGCAGATTGCCAACACACCTGTGTGTAGAACAAAAACAGTATCAGCAATGAAATTAATTACTACATACACCCTACAACACTGAAGCACAGCAACACAAGCAATTACACATTGGAACCTAGCCAAATGCAATCCCTGGCATTCATAAATGGCTACCCTGAGCAGCAAGCCTTAACACCAGTGGGTTCCTCTTCATGGTAACCATTTCCTATTCATACACCACTCTACCACTGAGGCAGGAACACCAGCATGGAAGGCAGTTCTGCTGGCAAAGCTTTATGGAAATGAGACTATCTAGGGGAGTGGCTAATGTCAATTAGCCACGTGATCCACTCCAAAAATGCCTGCAGTTCCTGATCCATGCTGTCAAGTCAAGACAATTGTTCAGATGCATAAATTTCCAATGGTGGAGAAAAAAGTTAGCACTATCAAAAGACAATGGTCACTCCTTCAGTCTAGTGGAAGTAGTCATAGTGCAGGTGAGTTTAGCAAAGATGTGAAGATGGAGGCTTTAGTGTGTATGTGTGTGTGTGTGTGTGTGTGTGTGTGTGTGTGTGTGTGTGTGTGTGTGTGTGTGTGTGTGTGTGTGTTTTGGTGGGTTACCAGAGTAAACTTTTCCACTGTCACAGGTCTAACATCACTAGTTCTAAATTGTGTGATTCACAGATATGCCATTGAGTCAATAATGAAGTATTTCTCATTGTTGTCTCTGAGTCTCATTTTTTCATGGACGTATAAACTGATCTGAGGAAGACAATTTATACGAGTGGTGATAATTTTCTGAGTCCTATGCAATATTTAAATAACACAAATGTTTCAATTTAACATACTCAACCATCTGAGTTATCAAAATACTGACTATTCGATGTTTCACAGCAACTGAGAAATGTTTGATAATTTTACACTTCGATAAATTTCATTGCATGTACATGTGCGCGCATACAAGCAAAAATATTATTGATAGATAGCTAGATATGGGGTTACACCAATCAAGGTTATTGAAGACCAGTAGATTGCAAGCTTTGTAATCAAATCTATGAAATTACCTTGTTCCCCTACCACTGATTATTTTAGGATTTTATAATTCAAAATATGGTTAGCAGCATGACCCTGTCTTCAAAAATGGTTTTGTGAGGTTTTATACTGGGCAGTAAACCAAGGTGCAATGTAGATAAAATGTAATGGAAGTATATATTTGTGTGTGTGCGTGTGTGTGTGTGTGTGTGTGTGTGTGTGTGTGTGTGTGTGTGTGTGTTTTTATCTATATATATCTATATATATAATCTGATTCCTGTTGGGACAACAGTTCTGTAATTCTATTAACTGTTTGGCAGCCAGAAACTAAAGTTACCCACTGCACTTCCTGTATTTATGTCTGGGCTTTAAACAGAATAATAAAAATGAATCAGTTATTCAGATAGAAGCTGCCTTTTCCAATTTTTGTAATTCTTTTGCACCATTTTTAGACATTACTTGAAAAAAACACAAACACATAGTGAGGTGTAAAGTGATGCATCTTTCATCAAACAACATAACTTACTGTGTACAACAACTAAGCTATTTTGTCATTTCTTGTTTAGTTGGCAGTTTTTTTCTGGATAGTCTGTTATTACTATACTAATCCTAAACTTGTAAGTAATATACCATAGTCAGATTAGAAACATGCATACACATGCACGCGCACATGTGCACAGACACACACACACACACACACACACACACACACACACACACACACACACACACACACACACACACACACACACACAAATGCACACACACACACACACACACACACACACACACACACACACACACACACACACACACACACACACACACACACACACACACAGTCATGACCCTTTTTTAAACTTTCACTACTTGAATAAAGTTCATTCAGATCTGAGGCATTAGATTTATTAATAGTTCTTCTATCTCTGGCTCATCTGTTTACATTTTTCCATTTGATAAGTTGGTAATGTTATGACTTAGCGAAACCATATTTACACTCTAAATAATACAAAGTAATATATATATTTTTTATTTTATTTAACATTTGTTTACTGGGAAAGTTTGACTGGGACAGAACCCATTTTCAGCGGAGGCCTGGGGAGAAATTCTCCAGATGCACATATGAGGCACAGCAGTGAAAAAGTAATTACTGTTTTTACTTGTTCTGAAAGCTATACAGAAAGGTTTATTCAACAAACATCACTACACAGTACTTCCTGCCTTGAAGGCAAGTCTGTAATGAATTTATGCATTAATAACTGATTATGCCAAACGTGAATATTTACATATAACCATATATAAAGGTATTACTACTCAATTGTTACTGACATTCCTAACAGACGTATTCAAATATTCTCTTATGCATAGTAATTTACCACTGGCTAGAAACAGATTGTTCATATGTTCTAAGTTTATCTCAGTGACCTTCTGACCAGTGTACATGACCGAAAATCAATCCTACAGGGTGAGAGTAGACAGGTGGGTGCTTCTGTCAAGTTTACAGCTGCAGTTATGATTGTTGGCTGTTAACATTTGTTAGCAAATCTCTACAGAAAGTTAGAATATTTTGGAAAATATTTTTGAAGTTTTACGTTTTATTAATCTATATGGCTTTTAAGGTGGAGGTGGGATTACATCAAGGATCAACTCTGAGCCCTTTCTTATTTGCAGTAGTGATTGACAGGTTGACAGATGAGATCAGACAGGAGGCCCCATGGACTATGATGTTTGCAGATGACATTGTGATATGTAGTGAGAGTAGGGACCAGGTTGAGGAGACCCTGGAGAGGTGGAGATATGCTTTAGAGAGGAGAGGAATGAAGGTCAGCAGGGCTAAAACAGAATATATGTGTGTAAATGTGAGGGAGGGTAGAGGAATGGTTAGGATGCAGGGAGTAGAGTTGGTAAAGGTGGATGAGTTTAAGTACTTGGGATCAACAGTTCAGAGTAATGGTGAGTGTGGAAGAGAGGTGAAGAAGAGAGTATAGGCAGGGTGGAATGGGTGGAGAAGAGGGTGGCCTAATGGTTGGGAGGGTGGCCTAATGGTTAAGGTGTTTGCCTTACAAACACAAGGTGCAGGGTTCGAGTCTCACAAGGGATAATTGGCTAAGCTTAAAATGGCTCGCAAGGGCAGTTAGCTTAGTACTAACCTATGAACCTATGAACCTAAGAGTGTCAGGAGTGATTTGTGACAGACAGGTACCAGGTAAAGAGTGAAAGGGAAGGTCTACAAGAGGGTAGTAAGATCAGCTATGTTGTATGTGTTGGAGACGGTGGCATTGACAAAAAGGCAGGAGTTAGAGCTGGATGTGGCAGAGTTAAAGATGTTAAGATTTGCGCTCAGTGTGACTAGGATGGATAGGATTAGGAATCAGTATATTAGAGGGTCAGCTCATGTTGGACAGTTTGGAGACAAAGCAAGAGAGAGAGATGAGATTGCGTTGGTTTGGACATGTGCTGAGGAGGGATGATGGGTATATTGGGAAAAGGATGCTAAGGATGGAGCTAACCAGGTAACAGGAAAAGAGGAAGGCCTAAGATAAGGTTTATGGATGTGGTGAGAGAGGACATGCAGGCAGTTGGTGTGAAAGAGCATGATGCAGAGGACAGGAAGAAATAGAAACAGTTGATCCGCTGACCCCTAACGGGAACAGCCGAAAGAAGAAAAAGAAGAAGGAGAATCTATATGGCTTTTACTGCTAAGTAGCTTCACATTCTGCCTTGCACATAAAACTCTTGTTGCAACAATACAAGAAACATCAGGAAATGCACATCTGCTGCACCCCAAGTATGTGTTGCACTGGATGAATACAGTATCTGAGCAGAGCCACATAGAGGCATGTTGGTCTTGGGCCAATTAGTGATGCTTTGGGGAGACAATGTGTTTAAACTACTCAGGGTTTAGTTTTGTAATTTGGGAAAGTGCCATTAGAGGTTTTTGTTTTTTGAAATAGTCTGACTACTAATGTGTAGTTCTCGACACTACATCTTTAAAAGGGCACATCTAGATATGCAACAAGAATGATAACTACAATATTCAAGGAAACAGCATCAAAATAGGGACAAAGTGAACAACATTTTACTAAAAACGGATATGCTAAAAGAATACAAAATCTAAGGGAAATAAACAGGATGAAGGGGTCAAAATTTTCCTGGTTGACAGATTCATATTTTCAACTACCAAGTTTATGATCTAATGGCTTTTGAGAAGTCTGTCTGTAATATTTCCATATGATTGTTTTGAATGAAGTTAATAACTGACGTATTCTTATTGCAAATTAAAGTTCTTGAAGCCTTTCTGAATAGTTAAAAGTTTTCCAGTCCTCTTATTTTCCTACTTAAGAAATCATAACTGTTTCAACTTGTTACAAGCTGCATCTTCAAAGATTAGAAAGCACATTATTGTATTAAATAATGGTCTGAATTAATGACCCATAATGTGGTAAAATGAAGTCCTGGAGTGACTAATCATGCCCTTTAGAATTAGACAGGCCACAGAATGTGCTCGTCTAACTTTGGTAGCTACACACTGGCTACAATTTAAACTTTTTTTTCCCGTTATTGCTTGTAGATCATTAAATATAATGTAATTTTTATGATTTAACCATTTATTTTGTGATCATTATTTATGTTCTTTTTCTGAAATTTCATTGTGCTACTTTTATTGACATTTAAGGTGGGGACCATTACTTCTTTATCAGATGTGTATGGTTCGTAGAACATCTTGGAGAATTTTTGCAACTGTTATTGAAATAATTACCCACTTTAAAGTATTCAGCATATTTGGTTACCCAGAACCTATTCCCCATTTTTATAACTGAGAAGGATTGACCAAAAAAATAGGTGGCCTTGGTACAGGGCCCTATGGAATACAACTGGTAACTCTCATTGGGATAGATGGCTAAGCTTCAGCTATACCTCGATGTGTCTTGCAGAGTAACTAATGTTTTACAATTGGATTATATATGGATGGAAAGATAATGTTTTTAATTTAAAAAGGTAGTTACTGTTTTATTACATTTGGTCTAGTTGCAGTCTGATTTTTTGAGAATGCTTTTAATTTGTGAACTATTTCCTTATGTGCAATAGTGTCAAATGACTTTACAAGGGCAAGATAAAGAATGGGCAGTCACTCCTTGACCAAGTGCTGCTGCTGTTACCTCTTCAAAGAAAGTCAGAAGATTTAAAAGGCAAGTTCTGCCCTCAGTAAACTTTTATTTTTGCACACCAAACAGAAATATGTCTCCAGTATCATTTAAGGTAACCTTCAATGTTCTTCATATTGATCACTGTTGTAATAGCTTTAGCTACAAGGGTTATATTCTGCCAAGGATATAACAGTTGGCAGGCTTTCAAAGCTTCAGGTCAGCTTCCATGATCCTGAACTGTGAAGCAGCTCAAGCTGAGCTGACTGAAAGAAAAGTTTGGGCACAAAGTCTTTCAGTGCTTTCCTGTCACTGAAGAATACACTTCTCTGAGGCTTGCAAGGATTCACAGTTAACTTGTGCTTTCATTAACTGGGCAGATAAGTTCCCTTTGGGGATAACATTCTATTTTCTTATTTTTTACTGATGTTTTATTACTTTTCTTTTCAGGAAAATGATTTTAAAGCTAGGAGTGTTATGTTTTAATGGCTTGTGTCAAGACTGCAACTTAGTTTTAAAAGGAGCACTCATTGTTTCTTTCTTTTTTTTTTTCTCAATTTTTTTTTTTATTTTTTCAATGCATTTGAATGAATTCCATAATATTTATACATAACATCTTAAATAACTATGTACACTATTTACATTAGCCTGACACTGTAACAGATCTTAATGTATACAGTTACTTTATAAGTATGTCCAATCCATTATCAGAGTGTCTGATCAATTATTGTATAGTGTCAATCAATGATAAGACTTTTCCCTAAGGGTTGTTGATAAATGGCTTTGGATAAATTCTTAGTTCTTTAATTTTAATTTCCAATAATGCTATGGTCTTCAGTAGCCTGTAGAAGTCTTCCAAAGTTGGTATTGTGTTTGTATTCCATCTTCTTGTTATACACTTCCTTGAAATTGCAAGTATAGTCCATACTAGATACACGTTTGACCTATTCAAATGAGGACCTTCGTTCACATTTAATAATACAAGAGCTTTAGTTAAATAAAATGATTCATTAAATAAAGCTTGTAGAAAGTTATTAATACCATTCCAAAATGGCTTAATTTTAACACAATCAAAGAAAATATGGTTCCAATCTGCATTGTGTACTTGCTCACATCTCCATCATATTCCTTTTATGGAATAACTAATTTTACTGATTCTGTCTGGGGTTAAGAATGCTCTGTGCAAGCATTTCCAATTAAAAACTTTCCAGTATTGAGTAAAGGATGTATATTTTATCGATAATAAGATATTTGTTTTAATATCTTCAGTTAACTGCATTGAGTGTCCTTTTGTTATATATTTCCAATATAAGGTTTTGGGTGTTGTTTTATGGTTTATCAATATTTTGTAAAATTTTGAAATATTGTTTCCCATGTCAGAGTCATTATATATGATTTCATATATGTATTTCATAAATTTAGGTATTTCTTAAAATGAAGAATTGTTAATTATTCTACTTAAAGCTTGCGAATATGACAGAATACTCTATAAAGTTAGCCAGTCCTGTTGTGGAATTTTGTATGTTGTTTTTATAGGTTCATAGGTTCATAGGTTCATACTAGGCTATCTGCCCTAGGGCATTTATAAGCCTAGCCAGAGTGTGTTTGGCTTTTGCCACCCATTTTAAATTAATTTTGCTATGCCCTTTTTTGAGGTTAGTATACTGTGCCTCTGTCTAACAGTGACACAGAAGTGATACCCGGGGTACACCTATGATCTCCCATCCACTCATCAAGATTCCTCTTGAAGAGAGTCAATGAGGGACTCTGCCTAACCTGGCCTGGGATTTTATTCCAGAGTGAAGGGAGCCTCTGGGTTATGAATCTGTCCCTCCAGCATGTCCTATTTATTTCATTGCTGAGGTTCAAGTCTCTCGAGCGTGTAGCTCGATGGGATTTGGATTTTCTGAGGTGCAGCATGTCCATTAATTCCGGGTTGGACATGGCTTTATACGTCAGGCACAGATCACCTCTGAGCAGGTGGTATGCCACTGAGTAGAGCTGGAGTTTTTTTAACCGGGCAGCATATGGCATCTGTTTGAGCCCTTTGATCCTCTTGGTGAGGTACTTTTGGGGTCTTTCCAGTTGCTGCAGGTGTCTGGTAAGGTACATCCCAAAAGGGGCATTGCACTCAATTATGGGCCTGATGAGGGATGAATAAAGAGGCACGATGACCTCCCCTGATCTAGATGTGAATCCCTTCATGATTAGGTGGGCTATATAAAATGTTTTTCTAACCACTTTGGCCACGTGGTTGTCAAATGAGAGATTGCTATCAACTTGGGTCCCCAGGTCCCTACTTACTTCTTCTGTACTTAATGGATTGCCACCTATGTGGTAATTTGTGGGCACTTTGTTTTTGCCAAAGGGGATGACTATACACTTTTTGACGTTTGGCTTGAGGCCATGGCTCTGGCACCAGTTGTCTGTTTCTATGAGGCCCTTTTGGAGGATGCTTGTGTCGGTTGGAGAGTCGATTATGGTGCCCAGTTTGCAGTCATCTGCGAACTTGGTCAGCCACAGTCCTTCCGTGTTGGCCTGTACCTCCGAGAAATATATACTGAACAAGAGAGGTCCCAGAACTGAGCCTTGTGGGATGCCGCTTGTAACTGGTTTGGAGTCTGACATGGCTCCAGCAATTCTAACCATGTGGGTTCTGTCCTTGAGCCAGCTTGCAACCCATCTTGTGACATAGGGGTTTATATTTAAGCTGGTGAGCTTATCTATAATGCCTGAGTGGGGTATTATATCGAAGGCTTTTGCGAGGTCCAGGTAGGCTGTGTGGACCACCTTCCCCTCGTCAATGGCCTTGGTGACTGTTTCAAAGAAATCGACCAGGTTTAAGAGGCAGGATCTGCCCTTAACAAAGCTGAACTGGGTAGGATCCAGTGTCTGTATGTCCCCAATATCTTTATTTATGAGGTCCATGATGATCCTTTCCATAGCTTTGCAGACCAAGGTAGTCATGCTTATGGGGCGATAGTTTCCAGGATCCGTTGAGGCACCACCTTTGTGGAGAGGGACCACTGTTGCTGTACACCACTCTTTGGGTACATATCCTGTAGTAAGGCTGAGATTGAACAGTAGTTTTATGTTTGGGTTTAGCTCTTCTTGGAGTTCATGTAGGACACAGCCCGGGACACCGTCTGTTTCCATTAATGCTGAGTTTTTTGCTTTGGAGAGGGCGGCTCTTACCTGAGCATCTGAGATGTCAGGGGGGCAGCACTCTGCTGGGATAGATATTTGCTCTTTTGGTGGGGAGGGGGGGAGAAGTTTCTGCTGAACCTGTCAGCTAGGATGTTGGCAATGTCTGTGGGTTCGGTGTATTTTTTGTCATTTTGGACTAATTCTGAGCATATCTGGAAATTCCCACCCAGGTTCCTAACATAACTAAAGAAAGCCTTGTGATTATCCTTAGTGTCCTTTGCAATTTTTCTCTCGAAGCTGGCCTTAGACGATTTTATGAGTGCCTGTAGTTTTTTGCTAATACTGATCAGGGATGCCTTCCCTTTTTGGGATTTTGCTCTATCATGTAGTAGCTTCTTCCTTCTATTGTATAGTTTGTTTATGGCTGGTGTCACTAGACAGGACGTCTGCCTTTGGAGGATTGGGTCTTGGTTTTATTTGGGATTGCATGATCCATGCATTCCTGAAGGTGTTCATAGAATGCGTTTATAAAGGATTCTTGCGGTCTGGGCCGTATTTTCCACAGGCCCGGGGGCTTTGAAGGATTCCACCTCAGTTTTGAGGAGTGTGAAATTTGCTTTAGAGAAGTTTTTCACTGTGGTTTTCTGGGCAGGGGGTGGGGTCGGGATGTGAATATCCAGTGAGATTAGTTTATGGTCTGATCTTACCAGTGAGGGATACACTTCTGGTCTGGAGCATAGAGTCCCCATGTTGGTGATGATTAGGTTCAGTATGTTTTCCCCTCTTGTGGGAGTGGTAACAAGTTGTTCCATAGCATTTGAGTTTATAAATTCTAGGAACCTTTGGGCTAGGGTGTTGGAGCTAGAGTAATGCTCCCAGTCTATGTTTGGGTAGTTGAAGTCACCCAATATAATGGTGTTTGGAGAGACCTTCACATTTTCCAGTGTTCTCAGGAAGGCTGAGTGGGGTTC
Organism: Protopterus annectens; assembly: GCF_019279795.1. Taxonomy (NCBI): domain Eukaryota; kingdom Metazoa; phylum Chordata; order Ceratodontiformes; family Protopteridae; genus Protopterus; species Protopterus annectens. The sequence continues at coordinate 1,558,476,270 of NC_056726.1, forward strand.
CTGGGTTTGGGAGGGTGGTCTGTAGCAAGCTATAAACTGGAAGGCAGTTTTACCCACTGTTAGTTGCACATGGATAGTCTCTGATGCTTTGTGCTGTGCCACCAACCTGCAGGTGTGGGTATCTTTGATGAATATTGATACTCCCTCTCCTTTTGTGGTTTGGTCCAAGTTTTGGGGCTGAAAAGCATGGTATGAGGTATAACCTGGTAGTGCTGGGGTGCTCTCGGGAGCCTTGAACCAGGTTTCTGTTACTGCACAGATATCAATGTTCTCCATGCTAAGGAGAGTTTTGAGTGCGTGCATCTTGAGGTTTAGACTTCTGGCATTGAGTAGCATTACTCTTAGTTTCTTATCTCTTGTGATACCCATGGAGGTGGGTTTGTCTTTTGACCCTTGCCTAAAAAAGGCACTATGGGGGGGTAGCAAGAGCCTTTGCCAATATCCAAAAGCCCAGGGGTGACAGGTGCAAGCCATCCCTAGCGAAGCATCGTGGCTTGTCGAGCTTGTCATCCCAGGCTGACAGGCATTGGATCCCCTTTGAATGACACCAATACTTAAGTCAATTGTTGAAATTGATCATCTTGTCTTCATATTGTGGCATCATTCTTGGTGAGGGTAAGATGCTACTCAAGGTCAGGCTCATACCGGCCTGGGCTACATGCTCAGAGATTTCCTCTATGTCTCTTTTCATGTAGTCCAGGGAGGTACGTCTCAGGTCATTCACACCAGCATGGACAATGACTGAGTCATATTTGTACTTGTCTTGGAGTGACCTGAGTGCTTGTGTTATGTGGTGGATCCTTGCGCCTGACAGGCATCTCACCGTGACCTTCTGCTTGTTCAGCCTGGTGAGCGGGATGTCAGTGTGCCTAACGATAGAGTCACCTATTACAAGTGTATCAGGTGTGTTGTTTAGCCTTAGGGGCTGTGACTGTTCAGCACACTGGCTTTGTGAGCTATGTGTTGCATGTGTTTTGTTTTGGGGTAGCGGTTGCTTGGGTGCCTGCTTTGGAGGTCTCTGCTGCTTAGGCAGATTTTTATTTAGAACCTTCGAGTATGTTTTTGTGTGTTTATGTGTTTGGTTTGCTGTTGTGGTAGGTCTATGTGAGACTGGAATTGTAGTGAGTGCGGTTTCCTTCTCCTCCTGACTGGTTACGCCAGTACTGAGTTGAGAGAGCTTAGCCTCCAGTTTGGCTATATGGTTGCATCTCTCACATGTGTTGGAATTTGTTGGGAGGAGGAGAGGGTTGTCTGTGTACATGAGGCAGTTGTAACATTGCCTCAAGATTGAAAATCACTTGGCACCACAGGACCCGGAAGCACGTAAACAAAGGCTTTTAAAATAAGCAGATGAAGAAATCAAACAGCTGCTGAGTCTCCAAAAAGATCCTTTAATGTAACCAGTCAAAGTAAAAATCCACAATATCATCCAAGCGCTTTCACTCGACCACATGCGAGCTTTCTCAAGGCTAACAACATTGCTGGAAGTTCATTCACATTAAATACTTCCAGAATCATCACATGACTTCCTGTGAACCTTTCCCAACAGGAAAATCACCATATAAGGAAATTCTAAAATACATTCTTATTATCATTAAAAATAATTCATTTTCTAAAAATAATTCATTTTCTAAAAATGTCTTGGTGACTGAATAGCATAATGAACTTGAAATTGAATACAAACTATTAAAATATGTCATAAAACAATTCTGTAAAATATTTTTATAGTTTTATAATACAAATAAGTGCAGTAACCCCTTTTAACCATCGGGGGTGAAATCAAAACTCCAATTTAAAACCTAGAGTTACTAACTGGCATTGTAAAAGATTTCTTATCTGAGTTGCCAATGTGTAACATTCCATATATCATATTATAAAATCTTATGGATTCAAAAGTGAATAAAACAATAGATGTCATGTTCTGCTAAACTGTGTTATAGACGAGCTTGTCTCAATTTCAAAACACTAGTGATGTTGAGGGTGTCATTCAGACCTGGGTATCTAGTAGCGTCTAACCGGAGCTGCCAAAATAGCTCACGGTATTCTAATTTTGACTCCCAACTACCCCCTCTTATATCAGGTTGTACCTGTTCCAACACCATAAACTTTATGTCCATGTCCTTACACGTCAAGGAGTGTTTATAAAAGGCATTACTTTCCTTCCTTACATTGATGTCATTGAAGTGTTCGTAAACCCTTCTCCTAAACACCCTTTTGGTTTTCCCAATGTAAAAAGCATGGCACGTAACACAGGAACCAAGACAGACCACACCCTTGGATCCACAGTTAAAATGTTTGTTGGAACGGAACTTAAATCTTCTAGAGGGAAGGTAGTAGGACTCCGAATTTAGCATAGCGTGACATTGCTTGCACATCCCACAGGGATAAGTGCCTAATTTCTTTCTATTGTGATTCTGTGGATCCTCTAACCTAATATCTAAAAGTTCTTTCAAATTCCTGCCCCTTTTCCTAACAAAAGAGGGGTAACTGGGCATAAAATTCTTAAGATCTTCCTGAAGTCTGAGAATGGGCCAATATTTCTTGATAATCTTCTTGATTTGATCTGAGTTGTTGGAGAAAGTGTGTATAAAACTATTTTTTCCTTGTAAAATGTGTTTTGAAGGGTTTGGGGACATCTCATTAACCCCCACCCCCAATAAAGGAGGATATTTATTTGCCCTCTCCTCAGAAATTTCTACAACTAGTGCTTCTACCAGGGCTTCCGGATATTGTTTGTCCATAAAGAATCCCTTTAAAATGGAAACTTCCTCATTGAAAAGTTCGTCCGTGCTGGACATTCGTGAAGCCCTAATTAGTTGACCCTTCACTATCGCCTTCTTTTGATAGAAGGGATGTCCACTGTGGTAATTCAGGAATGCATTTGAAAAAGTGCTTTTCCTGTAAATCTTAGATGGAATTAGTTCTAGAAAATAACTTCATTCACTTTAAGGGGGAATTTTATCGTCAGAAAAAGGTGTGGCAATGGGTGCCTCTTGTGCCTCCATGCATGCAAATTTGGTATTGTACCAATGGGAAAAGAAATATATTTTTACCAGTACATGGTATCAGGACATCTTATACTATAGAAGATTTCTGGACGATATCTCCTTTATGTGGATGGGAAATGAACGAAGTTTAATGGAATTCCTAGATTACATCAACAGGACGACCACATTTTTTAGTTTTACTTATAACATCAGTAAACACCAACTCGATTATTTAGACATTTCACTAGTGAAGGATTATTCAAATAGTTGTTTTCAGTCTAAGATTTACAGGAAAAGCACTTTTTCAAATGCATTCCTGAATTACCACAGTGGACATCCCTTCTATCAAAAGAAGGCGATAGTGAAGGGTCAACTAATTAGGGCTTCACGAATGTCCAGCACGGATAAACTTTTCAATGAGGAAGTTTCCATTTTAAAGGGATTCTTTATGGACAAACAATATCCGGAAGCCCTGGTAGAAGCACTAATTGTAGAAATTTCTGAGAAGAGGGCAAATAAATATCCTCCTTTATTGGGGGTGGGGGTTAATGAGATGTCCCCAAACCCTTCAAAACACATTTTACAAGGAAAAAAATAGTTTTATACACACTTTCTCCAACAACTCAGATCAAATCGAGAAGATTATCAAGAAATATTGGCCCATTCTCAGACTTCAGGAAGATCTTAAGAATTCTATGCCCAGTTACCCCTCTTTTGTTAGGAAAAGGGGTAGGAATTTGAAAGAACTTTTAGATATTAGATTAGAGGATCCACAGAATCACAATAGAAAGAAATTAGGCACTTATCCCTGTGGGATGTGCAAGCAATGTCACGCTATGCTAAATTCGGGGTCCTACTACCTTCCCTCTAGAAGATTTAAGTTCCGTTCCAACAAACATTTTAACTGTGGATCCAAGGGTGTGGTCTATCTTGGTTCCTGTGTTACGTGCCATGCTTTTTACATTGGGAAAACCGAAAGGGTGTTTAGGAGAAGGGTTTACGAACACTTCAATGACATCAGTGTAAGGAAGGAAAGTAATGCCTTTTATAAACACTCCTTGACTTGTAAGGACAAGACATAAAGACTCCATGACAGTATTTTTTTTCCAAAACACTCTACTGTTACTGCTATTATATATGATGTTAATTTGTTACATTTGAGTCTCAACTCTGATGAATGGTATCTTGTTGAATTAGTTAATTAATTACTTAAATTATTATAAGTAAAATCAATGTAAAATGAACAAGATATGTATTCAATGAGTTCAAGTAGGGGAATAGAAACTTCTATGTTTGTATTATATGTTGCTTTGTTTGGCTTATATATAATGTAAATAGTAACCCATCTTGACCTACCTTTGTTTGTGACGAATTATTAGATTCTTTGAACATTCTGAATAAATCATTACTGTTTCTCAGTTGTTTAAGAAACCCTCCTTTTTTAAATAAAAACAGATGACCAGTAATGTACCGTATCAGTTGATACTTTGAGAGATGTAGTTGTAAGAGTTATTTTTTTGGGACAGCTGTCTTGGAATCAGTTTTTTGTTTCTTCTTTCTAGCATCAGTCCAAAGATTTGTTTCTTTTATTCAATTAAGAGTAGGGGCCATCTATTCCATTTCTTCTGGGACAGACACTATATTGTTGTTTTTGATGAATATAGTAGCTTCTTCTAAGTCATTAAGGGTTCTCATCACATTGGCAAAAAGCATTTTTATCTTGGCTGGAAAGGCCAGCTATGGTTTAATGTTGTTTTGTTTCAACAGGTTTATTATTGGTCAGACTTTTTTTCCTTTGTTCTAGTATTCTGAAAGAATAATCATTGTCAGACCTTATCAGGCTTTGATTGTATTTTAAGGGTGATTTTCTCCAAGCAGATTTTAATATTGGTTCCTTGTCTAGAAATGAAAGAAATTTTATAACTACGGATCTAGGTGGAGTATTTGTTGAGTTAGAAGCAGGTTTCCTCAATGCTCTATGCACCCTTTCAATTCCAAATGAAAGTCCCTCTTTCAAGTCCAAAAATTCAGGAATCCAGGTTGTTAAGAGTGAAATAATGTCTTCACCTTTAGTGTTTTCAGGCAGACCAAAGATCCTTATGTTGTTTCTCCTTTCCCTGTTTTCTAAGTCATCTAATTTGTTAAGTAGCCATGTATTCTGTTTAAGCAGAAATTCTTTTTGGAATTTTTCTACTTTGAGTCTCCCTTCAATGTAATTTAGAGAAGTCTCTATATTTGTTATTTTTGTATGATGTTGCTGTAATTCCTTAAGAGATTCAGTCTGTTATTGAGAATTTAATTTGAGGTTTTCTAAGTAATTTTTAAAGCCATCCATCTTCAAAGATAGTTCCTGTAAGGTAGATGTCATCAATTGCAGTTCTTTTTTCAAAGCAGCATCTGGATGAGAATTCCTTGAGTTGTTCATATTCAGTGACTCAATATATCTCCAAGTTACTTGACAGGAAAATTTTTGTATATCCCCACCAAAATTGATATTTATGTAGTTTAGTAGTTTAGCTATATATTTCTGATGTTTTAAACTTGAAAATAATAACAGTTTCCTATATTATTATACTAGTTTATGGAGCTCTCAAAATTCATTGCTCTAAGTTGGCCATTTAGGCTCCGCCCCCACACTCATGGTTTCTATCGGTTTAAAAGTAGTGTTAACTAACTGATGAAATATTTTCTGTGGAAAAACTGTGTTTATTTTCCACTGTGAGGCTACCATAGTGTTTGAAAGTGCTTTTTACTTTGTTTTCTGTCAAAATGTGTCTCCAGTATTATTTTAGGTAACCTTCACTGTGTATAATTGTACATAGAATATGGGTTAGGTTGATGGGTCTGACATAATTCCATCTTCTTTGTAACTGTTATCACTACAGTCTATCAGTAGAGCAGGAGCGGCCTTAAGTCAGCTGGTGCCTTAGGCGCCCCCCACCACACCACTTGGCGCCCCCATCCTGGTCTACCTACACCAAATAAATACTGGAAAAGTGCCCCTGCTAAAGCGGCACCCTAGGCAGCCGCCTAGTTGGCCTATGCCTAAGGCCGGCCATGCAGCAGAGGTCGCAGACATAGCCACATGCTATTTTGCTTAACATGATAGATTGGAAACCGCCAGGTATGTCATCTGGTCCCATGAAACTTTTGAGTTATTAATTTTACTTGTGGTAGCAGTTACATATCTTACATATCTCTCCTTGTCTGCATAGTGCTCTGATGTATGTCTTCAATAACTGCCAACTTTGCACAGTCTTATAAAATTCACTGTCTTCTGCAGTTGGTTGATCGCTAATAGTATATCCTTACATTCACAGTTTTTCCTTTCAAAATTTCTGATACATTTAAATGCGCCTTTTTATTGCTTTCAGCCTTTGCAATCCAAAGTAAGTTAATAGCTGAAGCTGGATGATTTGAAAAGAAAATAAACCATTTTCTGAACTTTATTTAACCTAGACTTGTTTTTATGACTACAGTAATTTTTGAATGCTAAATATTTCCTCTTGTTCTGTTTTATATAATATTAACTGTGCAAATCTGCCAAGGTTTTTGCTGAATTTACCTATACATTTGTTTTTCACCAATATGGGTTCATGGATGTAGACATTAATAATATCGCTGATCTTACTGGTGGTATCCTACTGGTAACCTTGGGAGGGTGGCCTAATGGTTAAGGTGTTTGCCTTATAAACACAAGGTGCAGGGTTTGAATCTCACAAGGGATAACTGGCTAGGCTTAAAATGGCTCGCAAGGGCAGTTAGCTTAGTACTAATCTATGAACCTATGAACCTATGAACATCCTTTCAAATGGTTTCCACCTCCAAATACCTAATCCTTCACTTATATCCAAATGTCTCAATGATTATCTATGTAAATGCCATTAAAAAAAATTAACCAAACTCTCTTTGGTTGCAAAATGAATTCCTAAATCCTTACCCTTGATTCCTACAGTATAAATGGTACATCTCTTCTCACTTTTCAAACACTAACACAATCAGCCATGTTATAGTTTTGCTAACTAAATTTCAGCATCACTGCACTTCCTTATCTTGTGCTGATTGGCTGCCTGTAAAGGAAACAGCTGACCTTTTCCCTTACAGCAATCATTTTGAAAATGCTTTTACTAAACACCACCCCTAGTTAGCTTTTAAATTATCTCTGAAATGTACCACCTATTCACTAACATCTCAAGCAAAGGGTACCCTGGTTTTAGACTGACTTGCCAATTATATAGTGTTCTCAGACCATGCCTTCTTCACCCTAGGTCCTAAGGGCTGAGATGCCCCCATATCATGTTACACTTAGCTGGATTGGTAACCTTCAAGATAAAGCAGTTTATACCTGCATTCCCCCAAGTGCTAATCCTGCTTTTACCCTCTTTGACACACTTTCCCTCCTCCCCACTTACATACTTTACTAATGTTAAGGAAGTAGAGAAAAAAAGCTTAATTTTTTGCATTTGCTTGTACTTCGCTGTAATTTCCCATTTGCTTATCTTTCATTGTAACTAACTGTACTTTATTACGCATTTCTGTACTGCTTCACATTTGTTTTTGCCTCCCTGTATTTCACTATATATTTTTGTATTTACTTTATGTTTGACTTTGCCTAAATATGGCCTGTCCATTTTTTAATGATGCTTGTTCATATTTCCATCAATAATTCTAAACCATGCTAGATTTTAAAAGCTTTCACAGTAAAGCTTAGGCAATGGAAAACTTGATGGCATTAATATCTGACCTCTCTCTAATGCAGGTAAACAGATATTAACTGTTGTGTTTATGGTATTAATTTATATAGATATAATTTTCACATTTTTTAAAATATCTCAACAACCAACACAGACAGAAATCTTTAGCCTCAAATGTAAGCTCTCAGCTAGATGAATAAAATTTTGCTGGCAGTATATGTGCAACAAGTGATTGCTGAGATATTGCAAGTTGTTTACAAAATATTATAAATGTAATAATTACTGTGTTTTCTGTGACTTATAATATTCGGTTTAAGACCTAGAACCTAAAGAATACTACCACAATAAAAATAGTTTGTGATGAAGAGTTTACCATTTATACTTCTTTCATAATCCCTGTGTTTCCAGAGATATGAATTTTTGTTTGAAATGCAAGGACATAATTTGATTCTGTCAAAAGGCTTAGGCTCCGCCCATTGGAAGTTAAATAGCAAACTTCCTAAGCTCCATTCGGGTAAATGAGTTAATGAAACATTTTGCAATCAATATTCTGGTATGGCCATGGGGTTATAGTTATTCCCAGCTTTAGAAATATAGAAGGGCTGTATGGGAAAACCAGTATATCTTTTGGCCTGATTATTTTTCATTAACCTTCCCATTACAAACATTTTATTAACAATGTATTTTGTGTTAGGATTGGCACTACTGATTCTTTTTAAAAGTTTATAAATTTTTTGACTCAGACTAACAATTTTCTGAAATATTCAGCCAATTCATCAGTTACTAAAGTGAACTTCCTATAAGTTGATTGCCTAAGACCCCGTGCTGAGCTGGCCTGGCATTATAGGAAGCCCACTTTCAGTAATAACTAATAAATTGTGATGGTGAATGCCAGTACTATATAAAACATAATTAACCACCATGCCATTAGGCTGTTGAAGTTAACTTCATTTGATTCTACTTTTGCTAGTGAAATCGTGCAACTAGGCAATTTTAGCCAGCAGGAATTATGATTCAAGATCGCTAAAAGGTGTTTGCAGAGGTTATTGAAGGCAGGAAAACTCATTAATAGCACCAATGATGAAATACAAATATCAGAACCTGGCCACAAAGATTATATGGGTAGTATAGATAGGTTCTTAGTAGACAGTTGATCAGGTCGATCATTTGTAGCCTAGTCCATGTAATTCCTACTACATGTAATCCTTTTCATAAAAGATTGTAGGGCCAGACCTAATGTGTATTACCAGCTACCCATCCATTCATCTATGTTTTGTCTAAGACAGTTAAGGAACTACTTTGTGTAAGATGAAGAGGAAATATGTTCCAAAGGAGAGGAATTCTTTAGTGGCATTATCTATCCTGCCGGGCAGTTATGTTTATATTTTGGTGAAGTTTTTGTCGTCTATATGGGGTATTCATGGTGTTATTAGTTTTGCATAAATGAAAGACATTGCAGAAGGCAGAGTAATCTGAGTCCTTTTTAGGCAAGGCAGAGATCACCCCATTTGAGTCTGTACAAGGTGGAAAAGACAGACCAAGCATTAAGACATTCTTTCTACATCATGGAACTCAGGCCCTTAATTTTCTTAATGAGGCCTGTTTTGTTTTTATCTTTCATGTTGGATTATATGTTTAGATCATGGCTCTGTGGCACACAGGGCCGCAACCCCGAGTCTGATGCTGGCAAATAGAGCTTGATTAATGGCTCAGGTACTATAGTAGCCAGGCAGGAAGGGTGACAGATGAAGAGGCATAGCCTGCTCACCTCTCACGAGGGTAAGGGATGAGAGTGAACACTTGTTGAGCACATGGGGTGGTGCAGTTTCACTGATGGAGACTGAGAAAACCACCACCTGTTCCTGAGGATGGGAGGGCAGAACTCCATGTTGGTAATGCCCTTTGCAGAAGTGAGGGGCATTCAACGCAGACAGGTTATGGTATACTTTCTGCACCATGCCTATATAGGGGTTGTAAGACATAACAGAAAGCAAATCCTAACCACCCCAATGGCTGCCTAAATGATGGCCCCACCAAGTTGACCCTTGCCCTGCTGATGGGGAATGAATGGACCAACTGGTTAGGAGTGGCAGATGATGGACAAGCAGCAGGGAAAAAAAAAGAAAAAAGGTTGGTGCATGTATTTGGACTGGTAAATGCTAAAAGGAGCATTAAATTCTATTATAGTCCAATAAAGGAGGAGCAGATAAAGATGATAACATCCCTGGACCTGGAAGATTATAGCTTTGGTAATTGGTTTGACTACATAGAAGATTTTTTTTAATGATCATAGATACATGATGGTCAAAGGAGAGATCCTTTTCAAAAAACGTGCCCATGTCCATAACAAACATATCACATTTAGCCAGTGCTGTGGTGCAGAGGGATAAATCTATGACTATGGCCCAGGCAACCCAGGTTCTACTAGTGTGGTGGGCATCTAAAGTGCTGGCAGGGAAAATGGGAGTGCCTACCCTGGGAAGGAGGGTGTGGGTGGTGTACATTTGTATGCTTCTGTGCTTGATTCCTAGCAGAGGCTGAAGTTAAAGGGAGGCATTGTCATATGTGGAAACAGGCAGAGGATATTTGGCTGAATCAACACAAAGGCATGATGATACTCCAGGTTTGTCCCTACTTTGCTCACATCCCCTGCTAATGCCACACATATGACTGGGGAGTTCGGCAACCTAGAGGTAAATACAAAAAAGTAACCCTCTACAGTAATATGATGCTGCACCAGGAGTCTCGGTCTCCTTACCAGCCCCGGGCATTGGTCAGAGTTATGTCCCAGGGCTGGAAGTGGAGTGACCAGTAGGTATGTTAGATGAATACAGGCCTGTTGAGCAGTTGATGGTCAGATGTAAGATGGAAAAATGTAGCAGTAAATAAATAAATACATATAATTTGAAAAGTCTCCATTATGTAGGGGCGTGCATGGGTGTTCTTGCTTTCCACTGAATATGGGGCTGCACTTGATCATGATGCTGTCTGGTGGCCAGTGCAGAGGAATAAAACTCTGACTTGTTAATGAGCTGCCTCCAGTGCCAGTGGTATGGGGTTTGCATCTTTACACCTTCATTTACCTACTGTGTGACATTGAGTAAGTCACTTATCCAGGCACTGCTTTGGAGCAATTGAGAATTTGGGCTAGGCTCCTTCATGGAAGGTGTTTTCTAAGACCATTAATTCTAAGACCACTTTTTAGCATTTAGTATTAAACCAAGTTTGGTTACACATATTAGTCTTACTTGTAGGAAGTTGAAATCTTCTGGAGAGTTGATGATAATCCAAAGGTTGCAATCATCTGCAAACTTGGTCAGCTATGACATTGGAAGATGCACATTTCATAAGCACTTTTCAAACTGTTCTGGTTGCAAAAAGTTTACATTTCATGTGTTTAAAAAATCAGTCGATATTAGAGATGGCAATACTAATATATTTGTCTCTAACAGACAGCTATACTGGAAGTAAGCATTGGATGTGGTAGAGTAAGCATTGGATGCAGTGTATTCCCTGGTTGAAATGAGGTTGTTAGAATAAAACATATCATTCTGTAAATCAGGTCATCATCATTCATAACCCCCTTTTTCTCATTTTTCTACATGGGGTTGGGGTGTCATTTTAACTGTATCTTTCTCAATTCAGTGCCACACTCCTATCTTCTTCAACAATCATGTCTGACCTCACAGAATCCATCCATTTCTTTTCTGGATGCCCTAATTTCTTTTTGTCTTCTTCCTGTCTGTCCCAAAACATCTTCACCAGGTTGTCTTCTGCTTTCCTGCACATGTGACCGAACCACCGTAATCTATTCTCCTTGACTTTTTATTCAGTTGGAACTATGTGTGCTTCTGCTCGGGTGTCCTCATGTCTTCATCTATCCCACAGTGTGCATCCTGCCACCCATCTCAGGTACTTCATTTCCATCACCTTTAGCTGTCCCAGCTGCTCTTCATTCACTGTCCTGAACCACAGAGTAGTGCTGGTTGCACTGCTGTTTTGTTACACTTTACTTTGCAGGATTCTTGCCTCACATCTGTGTTACTGGACTGAAGATTCTCTGATTCTAGCTTTGACCTCCTCATTCAAACTTCCTTTTTCCTCAATCACCTCTCCCAGATACTTCAGGCTGCTAATCTGTTGCACTATTTTCCCATCAATCTCAATTTTCTGCTTCTTCTGATTTTTCCCATTTACTACCAATCAAGTTATCTTGTGTCTAGTCATTTTCATCCTGTGTGCCTTCAGTTTTGCATTTCATCCCCCTATCATTTGTTAACATTCTTTAGAGTGTGCTTGTAATGCTATATCTTCTGCATACTGCAGATTTGCTGATCTGCTCCCATCGACCTGCTTGCTAATGTAGTCCATCATCAGTATAAACAGCAGTGGGTTCACAGCTGAACCCTTATGTACCCCCCACTCCCACTGGGAACCACTCTGTGAGACTGAATATTGTTTGTGGCTGTGTCATTGGGTCCTTGTACATAGCCTGCTCTAATTCTGCCAATGTTTGTGGGATTTCGGACCTCCACAGGACTGCCAAAAATCAACTTTCTTGGGACCTTGCCATATGCCTTCACCAAGTCTAGGACACGTCAGTTGAACTAAATTTATTAATGTTGTTGTTTTAATATTTATACAATATATTTGCTTGCTTCTTTAGCTTCATACTGTTGTTTTATTGACTCAGTGAGTCACAAGGTTTTATACTACTGTATAAAAGCTCATTAAGCTTACCCTATTAGTGTGAGAAAGTTCTTTTAAGATGTGTTCGTAAAAGCACTAACTTAATAACAGCCTGCTTGTTTTATATCTGTTGCATTATAGTTAGGAACATAGCAAAAATAGCAGGCAAGGGATTATGAAGACTGTAAAATACCTAGCCTTCTACCTTTAAGTAGACTTTCATTAAATTTGTTTTTCTTTGTTTTTTTTTTTTTTCCTGTCTTGAAGTCATCTTTCATTGTGTGACAGAAAATGTCCTATTCCATACTTGTACTCCTAGGGAGAAACTGATGAGAAAGGTGAAGTCCAAATTGTATGAAGCACCCTCCAAGCTAATAGGCACCATACCTCTTGTTTATGACACCATGTCCTTAGCCACTGACTGTTAATAGCTGTTTTCTACAGCTTGGGGTTTGAGTCCCCTCAACCTCCATTTGCCTACTGTATGACTCTAAACAGGTTAATTAACCAGACAATGCTCCTGATATAGATAGACAGATAGATACATACATACATATGTATGTACGCACATATATACATACAGAAATATGTAGGTGCCATATGAGGTGATATGAGATGATAGGAGGATCTAGCCAAGCAGATGTGTTTTTCGCATGCTTCCTTGGTTTGATAATCTGACCATGTCCTGTTGCAGATCTAATAAGCAGGGCCTTCTTACATTGTTCCTCTGCTATGAACAATCACCAGGTGATAATTACCTGTGATCCTTTTTAACATGAGACGTCTCTAATTTTGGCTTCAGGCTGCCAAAGACCCCTTGCTAAGGCCTGTGAAGTATGTATCCATTTAACAATTAATGGCATCAACAAATAAAATATTTAGCGTTTATTGTCTGTTGCAATGCCAGCCACATGGGCTTTCTAATCTAGCCTCATGAATTCCCTGCCTCCTGTCATGGCATGGCAACTATTTTTTGTGTGATTTACAGTGGTCAGTGGAAGATCTGTGTAATGCGATAAGTGTATGAGATTCTGTTTTTGTTCATTTTATTAGTACTACTTGAAGTACATGCAAGGATTTTGACACTTGTTAGGTGTATTCTTCAAAACCTCTGCACGTTTAGTGGCAGCACCATCAAGATGATTTTTAAATTTCTATAACCTGTACTTATTACTGCACACAAATATGATTATAGAATAATAACTTTAAGTATTGAAATGGTCTACTTATTTTGCAAAAAAAAAAAATAAATAAATAAAACACGTTTTTATAGGTTCATAGGTGTGTACTAGACTAATGGCCCTGGAGTCTTTACAAGCCTAGCCCATAGGATTAGAGTTGCATTGTGCCACCAGATGTTAGTTCTCAGTGCCTCTGTCGAGTACAGCCACTGGAGTGATCCACGGGGTGAATTTTCTATTTCCCATCCACTCATCAAGATTTCTCTTGAAGAGGGCCAGTGAGGTGCTCTGTTTGACATATATGGGAAGTCTATTCCATAGCACGGGCAGTCTCTGGGTTATGAACGTGTCCCTCCAGTTTGTTCTGTTGATTGTGGTAATGAGGATAAGGCCTCTGGTGCGTGTGACAAATGTTACTATTATTGATAAAAGGCATGTTCTAACATTGTTTAAACTGATTGGCCCATAAATGGCATTGAAAAATGTAGTTACAGTTTAATGAAGAAAGTACTTCTCCCTGTCACAGTTGTAATAGGTGTAAGTTCATTTCTTGGACACAAGAATTTCATCATCCTACCATGAACTACATCTTTCAACCAAGGTTTTTTGCTAACTGTTGTACAAAGAATCTTATTTATCTTGCGACATGTAAGAATTGTCAAGCCTTCTATGTTGGGCTTACTAAAAGATGTTTAAAGGATAGGATATATGGCCATCTGTATGATATACAGAGAAAAAATGAATTAAACGCTTTAGCGAAACATACATTAGAACATCCTTTACACCAATTTGATTTTAGAGTTTTAGAAACAATTGTAAGTAATAAAAGAGGTGGTGATAATGTGCTGTTCTTAAACAATAAAGAACTGAAATGGATTTTAAGATTGGCTGCCCACATACCCCCTGGCATTAACAGCCAGATTTCTATCAAGCCTGTTTTAGAAGCTAGATAAGCTACATGTATTCATTGTACCTCCTTATCTTAGTATTTATTTATTTAAATTTGTTTTTATATATAAGTATACATATATATATTTTTACGCCTTTGGTCCTAACATACATATACACATTTGCATTGAATTTATATAGATATTATTATTAAAAATCTTTTAATATTTGATTCTGCATTATTACACATTCCTATAAACATCTCATATTATTCTAAATGCATTTTGTTTATACCAGTTTAGAATATATCCCATTTGTGCTATGGTCCTGCATTCAACAGGCCTCTGTATATAACCAACTCAAATGACCATGACATAGTTTGGCACTGACATTTATATATCCCTATATACACATTTTTTAGGTTGATATCATATAGTTATGCATAATTTTAAATAATATATATATTGATTGTTCTACATTAATTTATTTTATTTATTCATTCACTTATTTATTTACTGACTATTTATTTATTTATTCTAAATATATATTTCTATAATAAACAACAAATAAATATATATATATATTTTATATAAATAAATTTATTACACTTTAAAAAGGTTTTAAAAAGTTCTTAAAAGTTTTAGAAATTCATGAATACTATTATGTGTGATTATATATTCCTGTATTAAATATTCTAACACGGAATATTTATTGTTTAACATTTATTTATTTATTTGGTAGGCATTTTGTTTTAATTGCGCTTATATATTTATATTTATATATTCATCTATTTATTTATAAATAACAAATAGTGATGTGTGACTTTAAATAACACTGCATAAATACAAAGTCTACTGGAAATACCAGACTATTTTAACATTTCACGTTCTACCTCTTTTTTGATTAATTGATTAATTGTTTAAGTAAGTAAATTATCTTAATTTTGGCGCCTTTTTAGTATGTTACGTTATATAAATGGAAGCTTTAAATGTTTGTATATTGTCTGATGAAGCGTAGTAGTTGCTACGCGAAAGCGCTCACTCCAATAAACGTTTCTTCTTGTTTAATCTAACCTTGTTTATGGTTTATCTGGTGAAAAACGGATGCTGAACCATTTCATTTTGGCTGAATTGGACTGCTTGCTAAATCTTTCAATTACTTCGTGGTGAGAGAACCTGGTTTTTATTGCATAGTTACAGTTTAATGTAATACTAAACATGACTGGATTCAATGATCCAGCAGCTTGAAAATGTATCTGGTACTTACTGTCCTCTGTTTCCTATACCCTACATTATCAGACTGTGCCACAGTGAACCTTACAAACCTCAAAAAAGATTCCAAGCTTTCCCTAGAGATATAAAATATCAAAATAACAACATAGTACTTTAGAACTCCCTATACAAAAATCAAATGCTGTCCTGTACAGAAGCAGACGGACCTCAAAACACAAAGACTTAGAATAACCAATATTTGCCTCGCTACATTGTTTTGGATCTATAAGACACGTACATATGTATTTAATATTTAATGTTTTAAGTGTACAATATTTTCTGGCTTGCTTAAGCCTGATATAAAAGAAGTTTGGGTCTCCCTAGAGAGGTTGGACTCACACAAGTTGAGAACTACTGCCCGAAACCAAACACCAGATAAAGTCATACCTCTCAAGTGTACCTCATTATGAAGAACGTAGCTCATTTGGGGTCTTAAAAAGTTCATGTTCCTCGAAGTTCCACATTGAAAGACTGTCACACATTCAGTGTTAGGAATGTTTTTAAGTGAAATCCATGGTAAATAGAAATGAATCATATTAATTCATTAAAAGATCTTCTTTATAAGTAAAACTAGCATATTTTAACCATCCTATGACCTTCCTAGTTGAGGTTGTTAGCAAGCCATTAGTATGTTTTCCACATTTTTCCCATTTGTTCCACATTCTGAGGGCTAGTGTTCCTCATTTTGGAGATGGAAGGTTGAGAGCTATGAATAAAGTTATGGCAGGTAAAGTCTGAGCCATTCTTAGAAACTGACTTGCAATACTCTGATTGGTTAGCTGGGTTTTGTATGAGTTACTCATTGGTCAAGTTGAAATACAGGAAGAAGACTGCTTTAGGAAGTGTAAATAAATAATGTATGGGCCTTATCTGGACACTCAATTTCTGCTTCTAGGCAGTGTGCTTAAAACTAAGAAAACATTTAGATGAGAACATATTTGAAAGAAAAGGTTCCAGTTTTGTCAGGTTGACTTTATCACTTTGTACATTCAGTATGCCAATTACATAACTATGTAGCTGTTGAAATAAAGTGAGGGATCTTTAAAGCCATCCATAGAGTTGATTGAGCCAACTAATGTAAATGAAAAGCTTGACATTTAATGTGACACCACATTGCATTCATCTGTAGAATTCCTGCTCTTATGTTCATAGGTTCATACGTTCGTAGGTAGGTACTAGGCTATCTGCCCGAAGGCATTTATAAGCCTAGCCGGAATGTGTTGGCTTTCGCCACCCTCTTAGATTAGTTCCCTGTGCCACTGAAGTGATCCCTGGGGTAAACTTTCTGTTTCCCATCCACTCGTCAAGGTTTCTCTTGAAGAGGGTTAGTGAGGAGTTCTGCCTAATGTGGATTGGAATCCTGTTCCAGAGCATGGGAAGTCTCTGGGACAGGAATCTATCCCTCCAGCACGTCCTATTTATTGTTGTGGTGAGGTTTAGATCCATGGAGCGTGTGGCTTGAGAGGATATGGTTTTCTTTAGGTGGAGCATGTCCATCAATTCTGGGTTGGACAAGGCCTTGTATGTCAGGCAGATATCACCTCTTAGTAGGCGGTATGCAACCGAGTACAGCTGGAGTTTCTTCAGTCGAGCTGCATAGGGTATCTGCTTGAGGCCAGTTATCCTCTTGGTGAGGTACTTCTGTGGTCTTTTCAGTTGTTGCAGGTGACTTGTAAGGTACATCCCAAATGGGGCATTGTACTCTATGATGGGTCTGATGAGTGATGCGTAGAGGGGCCCAATGACCTCTTTTGATTTGGATGCAAACCCTTTTGTGATTAGGTGGGCCACAAAGAAGGATTTTCTAACCACTTTGGCAATGTGATTATCAAAGGAGAGGTTACTATCTACTTGGGTCCTCAGATCCCTTATTATGTCTTCCATATTTAGGGGGCTACCACCTATGTGATAGTTTGTGGGTACTTTGTTTTTTTCCAAAGGGGATGACTATGCACTTTTTGGCATTTAGCTTGAGGCCATGGTTTTGACACCAGGTATCTGTCTCAGTGAAACTCTTTTGGAGGATGTCTGTGTCAGCTGAAGAGTCAATTATAGCCCCTAGTTTGCAGTCATCTGTGAACTTGGACAGCCATAGTCCTCCTGTGCTTGCCTGTACCTCTGAGAAGTATATGCCAAACAGGAAGGGTCATAGGACAGAGTCCTGGGGAATGCCACTTGTAACCGGTTTAGAGTCAGACCTAGCTCCCGCAACTCTTACCATGTGGGTTCTGTCCGTCAGCCAGATGGCAACCCATCTCGTGACATAGGGGTTTATGTTCAGGCTGGTGAGCTTGTCTATAATACCTGAGTGGGGAATGGTGTTGAAGGCCTTTGCAAGGTCTAGGTAGGCTGTGTGGACCACCTTTCCCTCATCTATAGCCTTGGTAACAGTCTCAAAGACGTCCACCAGGTTTAGGAGGCATGATCTGCCCTTAACAAAGCTGAACTCAGTAGGGTCCAGTGTTTGGAGGTTCCCAATGTGTCTGTTAATGAGATGCATGATGATGCATTCCATAGCTTTGCAGACCAAGCTAGTCAGGCTTATAGGGTAATAGTTCCCGGGGTCCATTGTGGCTCCACCTTTGTGGAGCAGAATAACCATTGCTGTGCACCACTCTGTGGGCACATAGCCTGTGGAGAGGCTGAGTTTAAACAGTGTGTTTAGGTGAGGGGTTAGTTCATCTATGAGCTCATTTAGGACGCAGCCTGGGACACCATCCGGTCCCATTGATGCTGTGTTTTTGGCTTTGGAGAGGGCTGTTTTAACCTGAGTGTCTGTGATTTCAGGGGCACTACATTTTTCTGGTATAGTTATGGGCCGTTTTGGGGGTGGGGGGGTGAAGTTTGCACTGAACCTGTGTGCCGGGATGTTGGCTATATTGGTCGGTTCAGTGTATTTTGTGCCATTCTGCACTAACTCCAAACAGATCTGAGAATTGCCACTTAGATTCTTGACATAGCTATATACTGTGGTGGTGGTGCTGCGGTAGCATTGTCGCCTCACAGTAAGACACTGTTCGGTTCGATTCTCAGCTAGAGCATCTTCTGTGTGTGGACATGTGTGAATGGGCGTACCTTTGTTGAAGGTTGTGCGTCAGAGCTGGCAACTCGGTACGTAAAAATCTACTGCCAGTCATTAACAGACCGGAGTTCCTCTGTGTTGACCCCTAACCAGGAAAAGCCGAAAGACACAAACAAACAATTCTTGACATAGCTAAAGAATGCCTTGTGGTTATCTTTGGAGTCCATGGCAATTTATCTTTCGAAGCTAGCCTTGGATGATTTTATGAGGGAATGTAGTTTCTTGCTGATACTGGTCAAGGATGTCTTCCCTTCTTGGGATTTTACTATTTTCTGTACTAGTTTCCTCCTTCCATTGTATAGCTTGTTTATGGCAAGGGTCCACCAGACTGGTTTCCTTTTCTTGGAGGAGTGAATCTTGGTTTTGTTTGGGATAGCACGATCCATGCATTTTTGTAGGTGCCCATAGAGTGCATTAGTAAAGGATTTTGCAGCTTGGACAGCGTTATTCTTTAGCATGGGGGCTTTGAAACTTCCCACCTCGGTCTTAAGTAACATGAAGTTTGCTTTTGACAAGTTTTTCATGGTGGTTTCTTTGACCAGGGGTGCTGGCAGAATGTGGATAGCCAGAGTGATTAGTTTATGGTCAGATCAAACCAACGATGGGTTGACGTCCGGTGTGGAACACCGGTCGCCCATGTTGGTGATGACCAGGTCCAATATGTTGTCACCTCTGGTGGGGGTGTTGACCAGTTGATCCAGGGCATTTGAGTTTATAAATTCTAGGAAATGTTGGGCAAGGGAGTTTGTACTTGAGTAGTTCTCCCAGTTAATGTTTGGGTAATTGAAATCACCCAATATCACGATGTTTGGTAGGACCTTTATGTTTCCCAGTGTTTCCAGGAATGCGGAGAGGGGGTCCTGGGACATGTTGGGTGATCTGTAGCAAGCTATTATTTAAATAGCAGTTTTGCCCATTGTTAGTTGCATGTGGATGATCTCTGAAGCATCATGCTGTGCCACTAACCTGGAGGTGTGGGTATCCTTGATGAATATGGATACTCCCCCGCTTTTTGTATTTCGGTCTCGGTTTTGTGGCCAAAATGTTTGGTATGAGTTGTAGCCTGGTAGTGCTGGGGTGCTCTCTGGAGCCTTAAACCAGGTTTCTGTTACTGCACATATATTTATTTTCTTCATACTGAGGAGTGCCTTGAGTGCATGCATTTTGAGGTTTAGACTTCTGGCATTGAGTAGCATTACCATCAGTTTTTTGTTACTTGTGCTGTTTACGGTGGTGGTTTTGTCTTTTGAGCCTTGCTTAAAAAGGGCACTATGGGGGTGGCAAGAGCCTTGCCAGTATTCGAAAGCCTAAGGGTAACAGGTGCAAGCCCTCTCTAGCAAAGCAGCTTGCGTTGGCGAGCATGTCATCCCAGGCTGACAGACAATGGATCCCCTGTGAATGACACCAGAAGCTTAGCCAGTTGTTGAAATTGATAATTTTTTTTCCTATACCGTGGTATCATTCTTGGTGAGGGCAGGATGCTACTCGGGGTCAGGGTCATACCAGCCTGGGCTACGTGATCAGAGAGCTCCTCCATGTCTCTTTTTATGTAGTCCAGGGAGGTACAGCTCAGGTCATTCACACCAATATGGACAATGACAGAGTCATATTTGTACTTGTTCTGGAGTGACCTGAGTGCTTGTGTTATGTGGCAGATCCTGGCACCCGACAGGCATCTAACAGTAACCATCTCCTTGTTCAGCCTAGTGAGTGGGATATCAGTGTGCCTGACTATAGAGTCACCTATTACTAGTTTGTTGGGTATGTTATTTTGCCTTAAGGGCTGTGATTGCATGGCACACTGGTTTTGTGAAGTATGTGTTTCATGGTTTGTGTTGGGGGGTGGAGGTTGCTTGGATGTCTGCTTTGGAGGTGTCTGTTGCTTTTGCAGATTTTTATTTAGAGCCTCCGAGTATGTTTTCGTGTATTTATGTGTGTTTTTTGCCGGTGTTGATTTCATAGGTCTATGTGAGACTGGTGGTGTGATGCAAGTATTTCCCTTCTCCTCTTGAGTGCCTGGTTCAGTCTTGGGTTGAGACAGCTTAGCCTCCAGTTTGGCTGTATAACTGCATCTCTCACATGTATTAGTGTTTGGTGGAAGGAGGAGAGGGTTGACTGTGTACATGAGGTAATTGTAACATTGCCTCAAAATGCCCAGATTCACCAGTTGGACCGGAGTGTACACCTGAAACTGCCCTTTGGACATGCCTGGATAGGTACAGTGAACTGTTTTACTGATTGGCTGGTAAGGTCGAATAGAGAGTCTTGTCCTTCTCTACAGTATAGGGGGTCTAGTGCTAAGGTTTATTAGTGCTTGCTATGAGTTTTGAGCAAGTGCTGGGATGAGAAGTGAATGGTTTGAGTGCTTAAGTTGAAAGTTTGTCTAGCTCCAAGGGAAAAATTGAAGAGCAGACTTTGTGGTGCCGGGAATACTTATACCCTAGCTAACCGGTGCTGCAATGTGGGTTTTACAGCAGGGAAATGAAAGAGATAGAAATTAGCCCAAAATGGCCAATAAACTACTAATTTCTGGGCTGAAACCACTCCTCCAGGGACAGATAGGCTGCTCAAAGCTCCCTCTCTCACAGTGAACAGAGAAACTTCCTTCTATCCAAGTAAGGTATGGGCAAACACAGGTTCATAGGTGTTTACTAGGCTAATGACCACAAGGGCCTTTATAATCCTATTCATGCATCCCAAATCTCTGACCAGTTCTGATACTCTTGATAAGTGTAAGCATGGGCCTGGGAGATGAACCATTTACAGGTTACCTGTGTCCATTAGAGACATAGATAGCAAACCAGGGATGAATTTCCGGTTTCCCATCCAATTGTCCAAGTTGCACTTGAACTGGATTAGGCAGGAACTCTCCTTCACATAGATGGGGAGCCTGTTCCATAGACGGGGTAGTCTCAGGGATACATACCTGTCTCTCCAGCAGCTCCTATTTATATCACAAGCAAGGTTATGAAATTAAACCGAGGCCCCATTGGCTTCAGTTGGTGGTAGCTCAGATGGATGTGAAAGATCTCATGGTAATTATTGTAAAAAGAGTAGAAGACGTTCCCCAATAAGTTGGTTAAATTTCCGCTAGCCTGTATGAATACCACTTTCAGGAGGACATTGGCCTAGTGGGACTACCTTGGTCAACAAAGTGTAAATAAATAAATTAATAAATCTACCCCAGCAAGCGGAAAAGATACCAAACATAGTGACAATGTAGCATAAACAATGTGCTCGCACTGTTCATTCTGTGGTTTTTCGGATGAAAATGGGGAAATATTGTTTGCAGTCGTATTTCCTGAACTGCAGTCCTGTAACACATCCATAACTTGCAGGAAGTCTTCTGGTATGGGCTTTAATCCCACATTCAAGTAATTTAGGAATGGATGTACACACTACTTGATTCACAGAAATGAAAGCATATTATTGTTTTCTTTTCTCCGTGGTGAATAAGCCATTACATTCTGTAGCTGGAAATTTGCCACAGTCATTTGTTTCATCTTATGACATATTTTGAAAGATAGCACAGTCATTTTAACTCTGGGCTAAAAGTTCAATAGATAAGAAAACCTTAACTTTGTGAGGTATTACAAATCAAGGTCAAACAGGAGAAATAAATTTTATGGCCCTGTATTTGATTAATTAGAGTCATTGTATCAGATTAAACTTGTCATTTGTGTATTTTATGGCCCTCTATTTGATTAATTAGAGTCACTGTATCAGATTAAAGCTTGCCATTTGTGTACATCCAGGCACATTATACTGTAGTTTTTAGCCATCATAGTTTTAAGCTTACAGACAATGATATTACTGTTATAAAAATACTTTTCCCATACTTAAACCTATCACTTAACTTATTTATAGTAAGTTAATTTTTTTTATCAATTTAGAGATAATGAAACTAGAGGTTGCATTTTCTGGTTTGACGTAGGACCATGATAAAACTGTGACTTATTTAAGGTTGCACCATTAACAAGAGGCTGCAGATAACTGCAATAGAAATTATTTATTTGTATCCTAGAGTGCTAGTAAAAAGTGGGATGCAAAGACTGAAGAAAAAAGACTTGCATGAAAATATTTTCTTCTGCAATATTTCCATGACAGATAGTAATGGTATACTTAAAGCCTTAATCTAATACTTTAAATGACTTCAAGTTGGTTCACTGTAAGGATACTTTGTAGATCGGAATTAAAATGGTGTAACATAGGATAAGTTTAAGCAATATTTATTTATGTATTTATTTATTTGACTTGATACAATGAAGCAACTTTAAATGACTTCAAGTTGCTTCACTGTAAGGATACTTTGTAGATTGGCATTAAAATGGTGAAACATAGGATAAGTTTAAGCAAAAGTTCATAATTCCCACCCTCAGACTGCTTGCTAAAAAAATAAAAGAGAGAAGCAGACTGTGAGAAAGATTCATAAATGGTCCAGCAATGTGTAACGCAAGACTGTGCTCGAAGCTATTGGCATTCTCTGCCTATAAATACCTGGTGCAGTATGAATATATACAAACTTCCACCCCTGACAAAAGATCAGCATTGTGTGGCACAGTGGTAAAACTCCTCATAGCACATTTGGTCCACTGAATCACAGTGCTGAATTCTTGACTTCTTATAGGCAGAACTTAGCAGTCCAAAAAAAAAAAAACAATCTCATTAAGCAGTAATGTTCTGGTTGCCATGGCACAGTATGCCTCATACAGTATAATGAAGTCCACTGGTATGCTGTGTAATACAGAGTAGCTATATTGCAAGGAGACCTTTGAGACAAGGAGGGTCTAAGAGGTATGCCAGGGCCTCAGTACCATGCTGTGCATCAGAAAATGTAAGTTGTTTCCATGCTGCAGGTCACTGTGATCCCTGTTATTTGTGGACAGTGAATGGCTTGATTACAACATAGTGCAATGTATTCTGCTATGCTGTAGTGTGATAAGATACACAACAAAGTATATGTCATTCATATATAGAACCACAGTAGCAAAATATCCTTGGAACCACAATGACAAAAGACCAGTGATGTCTTATTCTTATGTTCTCCAAACGTTTTTCATTCCACAATAAATTGCATAAAATCTCTTAGTGCCTCGGCCGTATCCAGCCTTTACAGAGTAAAAATCTCATTCATCAAGTTCTCCTTTTATATACACAGCATTACTCAATTAATCAATTATACCCAATTATCTTAAAATCAATGAAAGAAACTTTTTCTTAAAGCTAAAACATTTTTAAACAAAGCTTTGCCAGTTACATTCCTTATTTAAACCATTAGGTTGTAAAGTGTTATATTTAATAATAAAAATTGATTCTTTTTTTCCTAAGTAAGTGCTTTAACATTTCCTCACTGGCAAAATATTGTAAAACCTGCTCTAAAATTGTTACTTTAAAGTTCTTAGTATCTCCTAGATGTACTTTATTAAAATGTTCCACTACGGGACTTATAACCTTATTTTTCTTAATGTCCCTGATATGTTCTTTTATTCTTTCACTTAAACTTCTTTTAGTTTCACCTATATAATAGTTTCTACAAGAACATCCTATAGCGTAAATAATTCCCCTACTTGCACAAGAAAAATTTCCTTGAGTTTCAAACTTCTTATCATTTATTTTCAAAAGTTGGCACTGTAAATTGGCAAATCGAACATTTTCCACAAGGAAAAGTTCCTAATCCTGTTGGACGTTTAGTAATTTTTTCTTTTGGTTTACTGTATTTGCTATGAATCAGAAAATCCTTTAAATTCCATCCTCTCTGAAAGGAAAACTTTAATTCTATTTGTGAAAGTGAAGACACTTATTTTTTTATATGTTTCCAATACCCCTTTAGTAATTCATTTAACCTATCTGAAAAAAGGGTGTATTTAGTAACAAAAAATAATGAACTATCCATTGATGTTTCATTTATACAGTTTTCTACATTTTTATTATATAAATTTCCACTAGTGACTTTGGAACTTCCATAGATTTTAGCATAACTGTCTAACACTATATCTTGTTTATAGCCCCTTCTTAAAAACATATCTATGGCTTTCTCAGCTTCCTTCCATGATCCATTCTCACCACTGCATTGTCTCTTTATCCTTAATAGTTCTCCATAAGGAATAGAAGTATGAGATGGATGGCAACTAATGGCATAGAGCATCATATTAGACCGATTAAACTGTCTATGTATGCTAGTTTTGATCCTGCTTTTCATTTTTCCTTCTAAAGTAGTATCCAGAAAATTTACCACTAGTCCCACTTGTGCCCCATCAAATTGAATTTCATATCCATTATTGTTTAGGTACTGCAAAAATTCTGGTACCTCTCCTTTGCCACCCCGGCATACAAATATAAGGTCATCTATAAATCTAAAATATTTTATGACATGACCCCTGTAAAATGTACTTCTGTATATCTGCGTGCTTTCCACTAGACCCATAAACAAGTTTGCATACACTGGGGCAAAAGCCGCCTCCATTGCTGTGCCCTTATCTTGTCTATATAGGCTCCCTTCAAACTCAAAAATATTATTCGTTAGACAAAAATATATTAGCTCTTTGATGTAATGAGTTCTGGGATTATCACCCAGAAAATATTGCATTGCCATTCATGCCTCATTGTGCTGTACTACATGGGAAGTGCTGCAGGTTCTATGAATTTCATTTACAGTACCATTCTATGCTATATTACAGTAAGGCATAATTGGCTTATACCTAAGTGCACTGCTGTCGGCATTTGTATGAATTCCTGCCTATAACTTTAGGGGCCTTCTTAGGTCTACTGACCCAGTGTCTTCTGTGGCCACCCTGCTACAGACCAACTTACTGTTGCTGGATATGCTGTCATAGCATATATCAGGAGAATTTTTTTCTGTATCTTTTTCTCCCTCTGCCTGTTGACCATCAAATCCGCCTTAAGCTAGGCCCTGAAACCCACCATATCCCTTAGGGACAGAGCCTTTTGGGAGGTGCCATCATCCAGGCAGTCATTTGGGAGTTTGCACTTTCAGCAACATCCCAATACTGAGAGCATTGTTATTAGTGTAACCCCATCCCTAATGGCAACATGGACAAGCACTATTGTTAGTGTAACCCCACCCATTTGGTTAACTTCTTTGAGAAGGTAACCAAAGCAATGTATGAGGGAAAAATGGTTCACGCTGTTTACCTTGACCTGGGCAAGGCATTTGACACAATACCACACTTAGGCATTGTTGACAAACTCAGGAGGTTGGGCACAAACTTGCATGTCACCCAGTGGATAGCCGACTGGCTCACAAGCAGGACCTGGGAAGTTTGGATTGGGGAGTCCACCTCTACAAAGACTTCTGTTATAACTGAAGATCCTCAGAGATCAGTCCTTGGTCTGAGGTCAAGGCCAATATAAGTGGTCTATGGCTGACTATATTTGCAGATGATTGCAAATTAGGAGCTGTCATTGAATCCCACACTGACACAAGTGTTCTCCAGGAGGGGCTAACACAGACAAACAACTGGTGTCAGAGCCATGGACTAAAACTAAATGCCAAGAAATGTATAATAGTATCCTTTGGGAAGTCATCCACCCCTAGTAACTATCATATTGAAAACACACCCCTTAGAGATGACCCAATAGACAGGGACTTAGGGACACACATAGATAGTAATCTAGCATTTGACCATCACATGTCTACAGTAGTGAGGAAATCATTCTATGTTGCACAACTTATAAACAAAGGTATGGCATCTAAGTCCAAGGAAGTCATTGTTCCACTGTATTTAGCATTCATCAGACCTATCATTGGGTACAATGCCCCCTTTGGCAAGTACTTAATCAGGCATATGAAACAATTGGGAATCAACTACTTGCCCCTACCCGAATACATCTCCTCTGGAAACTGCTACTCTTCTCAATAAACACTTTATTGAAATCATTCAGACACTCATACCTTCCAACTGTAACACAACTTCTCTGCCTACCCTCCCAATTCTTCTAACAAACAACTATTCTCTTTACATCTGGTTCCTACTTCCTACATCAGATCTCTTCTTCACAAACTCAAACCCTGCTCTCCCTCCACTGACAATCTACCTCCTATCTTCCTCAAACTTGCTGCTGACTCCATTGCCTATTCAGTATCTAGACTAATCAACAGATGTATTGGAAACTCTACAGACCCATTTAACTACAAACCTATAGCTATTCTATCTCCCCTCTCTAAGATTCTCGAAAAACGTATCCAATCACAACTAGTGAACTACCTCCTCCAGCATAACCTCCTTACTCTCACTCAGCATGATTTCCGTCTCAACCACAGCCCAACTACTGCCCTGTTATCCTTTACACATACCATTGACGAGGCCCTAGATAATAACAAAGTCATATAATGTCTCTTCCTTGACCTTTCCAAAGCCTTTGATACAGTATCCCACCCCCTACTGCTATCTATACTTGCAGACCTCAATCTATATTCTTCCTACCTTGCCTGGGTCTCCAGTTACTTATCCTGCAGGCAGCAATCTGTTAAATGGCTTTCTTCCACTTCTCCATTCATAACTGTCCCAACCCGGGTACCACAAGGTTCCATCCTGGGTTCCCCTCCTATTTAATGTCTTTACCAATGATCTCTATACTTCTTGTAAACAATCCTCCCTCATCCAATATGCAGATGACTTGACTCTCATCTCCATCCCAGACAATATCTTCAATCTCCACACTCTTATACTCAACAGGCCTTCCTATCCACTGAACAGTGGTTGTCAAGAAATCCCCCAATCTCTCTCTCTCTCTCTCTCTCACCTCAAATACACCTTTAATATTACTTCTTCTAATAATACTGTTATCCAACCTGAAGTTCGCACTAAACTCCTTGGGGTCATCATAGATGATGAACTCAAATTCAACTTGCACATCCTCCAAAGCATAGAAAAGACTCACCAGGAACTTGGTTTACTGTATCGCAACAAAAAATTTCTAACTACAAATGCCAAACTCTTCCTTGCACAAGCTCCCCCTCCACTATATGCTGTCCCAGTACTCACCAACATTCAAACTGCTATTTTAAACAAACTCCAGCAAACTTACCACAAGATAGCTAGATTTATCACAAACTCCCCATACAATACTCATCACTGCCTTGCCCTAAATACTCTCCACTGGTTAGAATTCCCCCATCTTCTACTGCTGTCAAAACTTCAAATGTTACACTTCATTCTTTACAAACCTTCATCCAGCCCTGCTCTCTCTTCCTTCATCTCTATCTACACTCCTCAATGGACTCTCTGTACCTCTAATCAGCAACTATTACAAATCTACCAAGCCAAAAATAGTTGGCAAACTCCTATATAAACACTCCATTGCCCAAGCCTGGAACAAACTCCCAAGAGACATTTGTTCCATCATTCATCCATCCCACTTTAAAGAAAAACTCAAGCTTCATCTTCTCAGCTCTAAAATATGTCCTTGTCAAGCCCCTACTTAAGCTCCCCACAACCCTACTATATACATTTTCAGTCCCTCCACATACAGGTAAGTTCTCCACTATTGTGGATACTTATTAAACTCTACAATCAATACTATTGGACTTAATACTTTTTGTAAATATGTAAATATATTTTTTAGTCTGTAAAAATATTGATATGTATATATCATGTCTTTGCATTTCTGCTTTGTCTCTCTAATTTTCTTGTATAACTGATTTTGACCATATTTTTGACTCAAATGTTTGATTCTCTGTAAACTGTGTTTTTTTGAAGCTTTTCTCCTCGGGTCTCCACTGAGAATGGGCCACAAGCCCAGCTGGACCAACCCAGTTAACAAATGTCAATAAATAAATAAATAAAAATAAAACAAATAAATTGGAACGTCCACAGAGGTTCCTCACTAAAAGAATACAGGGTGTAAGCAAAATGTTCTATGTAGACTGCCTCAAGCTCTTACCCCTGTATCCTGTCTCCTACAGGCTTTTGAGGGGAGCCCTATGCCTGGCATACAGGGCATTGTCAGCCACCCCCTCTGATGGTCCTCCTGCATATCCACAAAACAAACAGCACCAGAATTATCCATTCTAAAGACTTAAACCTTGCCTGTGCTATAAATAGGACCTGGAGAGTCAGATATATATCATAGAGACTATCCTGTCTATCGAACAGACTCCCCTTCCATGTGAAGCAGAGTTCCTCCCTAACCCAATTCAAGTGCAGCTTGGACAATTGGATGGGGAACAGGAAATTCTTCCCTGGTTTGGCAATTATGTCTCTAATGGACACAGGCAACCTGTAAATGTTTCATCTCCCAGGCCCCACCTTGTAAATGTTTCATCTCCCAAGCCTCTGCTTGCACTTATCAAGGGTATCAGAACTTGTCAGAGATTTGGATGCATAGCTAAGCTTAAAAAAGCCCTTGTGGTCATTAGCCTTGTAAACACCTATGAACATGATGGTGACATGGATGAGTACTGTTATTAGTGTAACCCCATCCCTGATAGTGACATGGACAATCATTGTTATTAGTGTAACCACATCCCTGATGGTGACACAGATATGAGTTTCCATGCAAGAACCACCTATTCCTCTTTGTTATTTTACATGTATACTCCTTCCCATCCCCATAACAATGGCTGCCACCACAGGCTTGGCTCATCATGCATACACTTGCCTACTGTCCAGTTCTCCCTCATACCTGTCTAGATCCACTCTCCAACTGAGGCTAGGTCATTAAGCCGAGCTGTGGGCATATTTGGATCGAGCCCAAGAACCCTCCTTCTCAGGATGCTCATGCCCATCCTCCACGGCCTGTGCCACGAAACAGCTGCTCTGCCACGTAAACTCAGGACATCTGAGCCTTGGCCAGGGCCTTATTCTTGTAAGCCAGAAAAGCAGGCTTTAAACAGAGAATGTTTATTGTAGGGATGTTGGCCCACATACAGGATTACTAAATCTACTACTTCTATGATCACATTATCAATGACATCTCAGAGGTTGCATATTTAGAGAATGGGTGTGGTACAGGAGCCCCCATGGAGCTACTATTTAATTGACTCAACAAATGTCTGCATTACGCAAACAACACACCACACCGACATACACTAACACACCAACACAACAGACTAACACACCAAAAAATACCAAAACAACACACAAACACAAATCAACACACAAACACAATACACTACACCATTAAAATAAATACTCCAGTACATCACACCACATCCACAACACACCAACAGAACAGAACACATCACAACACAACCACACCACACCACAACCATAACAAAGCAAAACATAACATAACTTAATACACCACAACCATAACATAACATAACATAAACATTTCATAACATAACAACGTAACATAACATGTTTAGGATTTTAAGTTCTGAGGAACTCTGCAAGCCTTGTATTATGCTGCTATATACATCCTATCACCCATGCATTCACCTGACTGAACACAGCACTCATCTACTGAATTTGGTCCTTTTACTGAAATGGGTAGAGAATTCCAGCTAGATATTCTTCACAATTCAGAAATAGCTACCACCAGTGATAAACCTAAAGTGGCCTGCATTTTTCTGGTGGTTTTCCTTTCTGGTCCTTTGATAGCCCTAAAGCAGTGATTATATGGTGGTGGGCTATCCTCACAGCTTACTGCAATGTTAATAAAGCATTCTGGGGGAGTGACAAATCACAATGGGTCATGTGCTCTCTGCTGGAAATGCCTGTGGTAAGTTATTTACCTAACCAAGAATTAATACAGTCACTCACTGTGTGAATCATCTTGACAGCCATATTAATTACTTATGTGAAAAGTTCACATTCACACGTTACTTATTACCTTCAATGGAAGCAATCATGTTAGAGGTAAATGTCGAGGAGTTTACCGGTCAGATAGTGGTGAGGGATGTGTGCGTATAGGTATGTGCTGTGGCAGTATGTGCACATGTATCCAGATGTATGTCTCAGCAGTGTGTTTGTGGGTGTGTGTGTGTGTGTGTGTGTGTGTGTGTGTGTGTGTGTGTGTGTGTGTGTGTGTGTGTGTGTGTTTATAAAAGTAAATGCAGAGCACAGCTTGGGTGGTTCGAAGGGAGCAACCATCCCAGATGCATGGTATTAGGGGCTACAAGTGGCAGATGCTGATTACATTGGTCAGTAGTGCAGAATAGCATTTGGTCAGTAGTGCAGAATGGCATTTATTTCTGTAGTGGTACTTCTGAATATTGGTGCAGAAATGAATTCTGATACTGCTTCAATGCTTTTGCTGTTGTGACTGAAAGGAACGGCTTGCTTCAGTGCTTCATGTGTTGTATAAGTTGTACAAGTTGTAGCAAGTCGCTTGCTATTTGTAGAAAGTGGTTTGCTGCAGTTTTTAAATGTGGCAGACTTTTTTTTTTGCCCATCAACTTAGATTTGAGGGACAGAGCTGGTACTCCAGGAGAGGCATGTGGCCTTTACGTTAATTACAATAGGTGTCTCTACTCTCGGTCCTTTACTGGTATTAAACAAGGAAGTATTTCCTCTGTGTTGTGCATCAAGCTCTTCTATACATTTATATTTAGTCACACGTTTGTTTCACATAGCATGTCTCATAAACTGTTTTGAGTTGTATAGTTGTTATAAGTATTGCCTGTTTTTCATATCTGAACACTAACAATTACAAACCTCAGACATTGCTCATTGTTTTTAACTTAATATGTAAATGTTGTCTAACTGAATTCTCTGTTTCCATTCTTTATACTGAGTTTGTACTCCCAGGCTGAGTTTGAAAATGGTTCTTTAGGATCAGTGCATGCCAAGCTTAGCAAATGCAAAAAAAGTAATAAAATAAATGAACACATAAATGAATGAATGAATGAATGAATAAAAAATAAATATGTAATTAGAAAGAATGATTGTTTAAGCTGAATGACTATCCATGAAGCATCACGTTGGTTCAGATCAGAAGAAAAAGCTAAACTGATGAAAATCTCTATTTTGGATTACTTTTTGCAATACTAAGAACCTGCTCAGACCAGTTTTGGATTCAGATATGGGGACTTATGATATAACCACTGTAATCATTAGTGATTTTTTTATATGATCTTAGAGGAGTGTGCTGATACATAATATCATTTACAGAGCAAACAACTGTGACAAAATAAACAAATAGAGAATAAAATAAAAAACTAAAAAAGAAATAATAGCCCTGACCCCTTTACGAAGCATGCATTTGGTTTGTTTTTTTATGAGCTGTAACAGACAATCTAGTAAATTGCTCTTTATCAGGTATGCCTAAAGTTCATTCTTCCTGAGCAGTGAAGAAAAAAAGATGACTTTTAGTGACTGCAACAGGACTCAGCCACACCATTCACTACAGCTGGAAAGATGCCATTGCCTTTTACGTTAATAACGGGATCACATTTTCTATCACCTACAAGCATGAATGAGTGATACATTTCAGAATAAAACTGATGTGTAAATGTAACCAAATGCTGAAGCCACTCTTTTGTTAGTTGTTAGCTAAAGATAATTTATTGTAAGCCATGACACTGTAGCAGATCACCTTCATTAATACTGCACTAACAGAACAGTATTGATTAACGCTTACCTACAATATAAAGAATAGTGTGTGGGCAGCCATGCATAACAAGAACAGTAGGTTCTACAATGAATTATCAAAACAACAAGAATGGCAGGGTCTACAATGAATTATCAAAATAACACATCACTATAGCCTATTACAACTGAAAATGTACTGTGTTTGAACAGGTTTGTCGATATTAGTAATGATTTGTGTAGCCTTCATCAACACTGTCTTTAATCTGCTTTCCTGAGTTATTGCCCTACTATTTATTATTACCTTCATTTCTTCCATGCCTGCTTACAGCCATCGGACTGATACAAGGTCCTATTGTATTGCTGTGTAAAAGTATATGCTTATATCTATACTGGGATGTCTTTAGTGAATTCCACTCATGGCTACAAGGAGTTTGTAGTGACTTGGCACTTTTAAAGAGTTTTGTTCCTAATGACCAAAGGAGTGAGAGTCAAAGCAAATTATGATACTAGGGTGAGAAGGTGACAAAATAGATTGACTGAGCACAAAGTTTCATATTAATGAAACAAATGAAATAGTGTGCAGAGATGGTGATGTAAAAACAAAGATAAATCAAAAGGGAATCTTCTGGAAAAATAGTGAGCACTTCAAATTGGTGTCAGCATTATCCCACATTTTCCCCATTTTGTACATGGGAGCAGGGTAACACATCAGTGTTCATACTGCCAGATGGCTAGCGCATAATTCTAGGACTGAATATACATTTGAGCTGAAGAAATCTTTATTACAAAATCAATGTTGCACAATTAATTTAATAGGATCAAATGTTGATAAGACATTGCTAGTAGTCATTATTTTATTCCTGAGGAAGTTATTCAGGTGATGATGACAGATATTGTAACAACAACCACCCACTTTTGAAACTAATTGTCATGGTGGGGTCACAGAGGTAGGAAGCTGAGTAGGGCAGGCCAGACTGTCCTAGCTGCAACAGTAGTCCCCAGTTCACTCTGCAGAACCCTAGATATTCCCTGGGAAGCTGAGACATAATCCTTTCATGATTTTGGGTCTGCCCCATGGCCTCCTTTGAGTAGACACACTTGGTGCGCATATGTATATGTATATATATATATATATATATATATATATATATATATATATATATATATACATACACACACACACACACACACACACACACACACACACACACACACACACACACACACACACACACACACACACACAAACACGCACAATCACACACACATACATACAAACACACTCTCTCTCTCTCTCTATATATATATATATATATATATATATATATATATATAAAAACTCCCTATTTTGCTATTATTACACTGACAACAAAACGTGCCTGCACCCAGCCACACCCCTGCTGTTTAAAACCACCTACTATGAAGTTGAGCAACCATGGAGAAAGGGCTAAACCTCTCTCTCCATTATGCACCAGTATACTGGCAATGCATGAGAAAAGTGCATTTTGATCAAAAGTGGTACCTAAAAATGTTCAGTATAATGAACATGCAATCAAAGCATTGGAACCCACTTATCTATCTATCTATCTATCTATCTATCTATCTATCTATCTATCTATCTATCTATCTATGTCTGTCTATCTATCCATCTCTCTATCTAGTTACATATTGAATGAGAGTAAGCCATGAATTATAGGTACAGATTTTCCATCAATGATAGCGGCATATTTTTAGTTTTGACGGATACTAAGATAGAGATGTACAGCCTTATAATGGTGGGCTAGTACTTAGAGGCTTAGCTTGTTGTTAGGTTCACATGTTTGAATTTATCAGGCAATTTAATGTCTGGGATTTGGTAATGTCAGGGGAATACTGCATATGTTAGAAATGTGTTTATAGGTTCATAGGTTTGTACTAGGCTATTGGCCGTAGGGCTTGTACAAGCCTACCCATAACAATTCCTTGTCTATTTCTTCCCACAATATTTACTTCACCGGACCCCTGTCTAGCAGCTCAACTGACATGATCCCCGGGATAACTTTCCTATCTCTCATCCAGTTGTCAAGGTTCCTTTTGAATAGGGCCAAGGAGATGCTCTGCTTGACATGTATGGGCAGTCTATTCCAGAGTACGGGGAGTCTCTAGGTCAGGAACCTATCCCTCCAGCATGTTTTGTTCATTGTGATGACAAGGTTTAGGTCCCTGAAGCATGTAGCTCTGATGGATTGGGATTTCTTTAAGTGTAGCATGTCCAACAGCTCTGGGTTTGAAATGACCTTGTATGTTAAGCAGAGATTGCCTCTGAGTAGACAATATGTGACAGAGTATAGCTAGAGTTGTTTTAGTTGGCCAGCACAGGGCATCTGCTTTACGCCTGTGATAAATTTAGTGAGGTGTTTCTGCAGCCTTTCCAGTTGCAGCAGATGTCTTGTGAGATACATACCAAATGGGTCATTGTACTCTATGATGGGTTTAATGAGGGATGAGTATAGTGGGACAATGACCTCCTTTTTTTCTGGAAGAAAAGCCCTTAGTGAGGAGGTGTGCCATATAGAAGGATTTCCCGACTGCTGTGGTGATGTGGTTATCGAAGGTGAAACCATTATCCACCTGTGTTACTAAGTTTCTTATCACACTTTCAGTGTTTAGTGTACTGCCACCTATGTGGTAATTCATGGGTACATGGTTTTTCCCAAAGGGGATAACTATACACTTCTTGGCATTGAGCTTGAGCCCATGGCTCTGGCACCAAGCATCTGTTTCTGTAAGGCCCTTTTGTAGAATATCCACATCATTTGTGGATTCAGTAATGGCTCCCAGTTTGCAGTCATCTGCGAAGTTTGTTAGCCAGAGTCCCTTAGTGTTGGCCTGTACAGCAGAGAAGTAGATGCCAAACAAGAGCGGTCCCAGGACTGAACCCTGAGGTACTCCACTTGTCACTTGTCTGGAGATGGATTTGGAGTCTGCTACTTTTACAGTGTGGGTTCTGTCAGTAAGCCAGTTGGCAACCCATCGAGTGATGTAGGGATTTCTGCCCAGCTTAGTAAGGTTATCTATGATTCCAGAGTGGGGGATGGTGTCGAAGGCCTTGGCGAGGTCTAGATAGGCTGTGTGGACCACCTTACCCTCATCCATGGCTCTGGAGACTGATTAGAAGAAGTCAATCAGTTTCAGGAGAAACGATCATCCCTTCACAAACCCAAACTGGGCGGGGTCCAGTGTTTGAAGGTTGCCACTGTCTTTGTTTAAAAGTTCCATGATAATACATTTCATGGCCTTGCAGATCAGGCTCATCAGCTGTGCGCCACTCACTGGGCATAAAGCCTGAGGTGAGGCTATGGTTAAACATGACACTTAGTTGAGGTGCCAGTTAATTTTGTAGTTCATGTAATACACAGCCCAGGATGTCATCTGGTTCCATGGATGCTGTATTCTTAGCTTTGGAGAGTGCTGTTTTTATCTGTGTGGCCATGATTACTGGAATTTGGCAATCTTTCGGTATTGAGATGGACCCTTTAGGGGGTGAGAGGGGGGGTGAACTTGGCACTGAATTGATCTGCCAGGCTATTGGCAATGTCCTTGGGATCAGTATATTTAATGCCATTCTGTTGTAGCTTAGAACAGATTTGAGCATTGCCATTTAGATTCTTGACATAGCTAAAGAATGCCTTGTGGTTGTCTTTGGAATCTTTGGCAATTTTATTTTCGTAACTAGCTTTGGAGGATTTTATGAGGGATCTCAGCTTTTTACTGAGGCTGTTAAGGGAGTTTTTTATATCCTGGGATTTTCCTCTTTTTTGCAACAGTTTCTTTCTTCTTTTGTACAATTTGTTTATGACAGGGGACCACCAGAATGGCTTCCTTTTTTTGGAGGAGACCGTCTTGGTTCTATTTGGGATGGCACGATTCATGCACAAGTGGATGTGCTCGTACAGTGCTTTAGTGTAGGAGTGTGTTCAAGCAAGCTATCTTTCTGGGAACTTGTTTTTACAGTTTGTGTTTTCAGTGTTATGTTTTTGGATTAATGCTGAATACTTCCATTGAATTCCATGAGAAGCAGATCTGTAAAAGCAAATGATCTGTGGATAATACTAGTATCTCTAGAAAATTGTTTACTCTCTCCATTCTGTCATACACTCCCCTCCACCAGTCAGCATTCACCTCTTTCTAGCAATCCATGCGCTCACACCAGCACTTATTACTGCATCATTTTTCTTTATCCTGTCTCCACACTATTAGTCCTTTTCCTCCTCTTTTTCTCCAGTACAGTCACACCCTCTGTGATGCCCATGCCGTGGCCCAGCAATCAAGGAGCCTCAATCCTCACCACTAACACCAGTGACGGAGGTCTCATATAGGGGGAAAGGATAACAAATACACACAGTAAAGTGCAATTTCCTAAAGAGCACACAGAGATCACAGTCACTCCGGGGCTGGTTGCTCCCTTGCTCTTCAGGCCCCCAATAAGACTCCCCACTGGGCAAAGCTATAGGGTCTAGATCTCAGCCTAGTGGGCAAGCTAAAACCTCCAGCACCCTGTCTGTCCAACCAGTGCTTTGTGTCCCTGCCCAAGTAGCTGACACACACACACAGACACACACACACACACACACACACACACACACACACACACACACACACACACACACACACACACACACACACTTTGAGAAGAGTTTATATAACCACACAGACACTCCTGGGGAAGGCTGGCACAGGTTCTCCAGCTGTGCCTCTTTTCTGCCCAGTCTAAAAAGTAGTACCACTTGCCACCACCCACTAATATTTATCAGCTACTCAAAGGCCCTTAAAAGGATGTCCAATTATTACTGTGCAATATTATTATCCAATTGGTAGTACAGCCCATGGCTAAAGCTATTGGAGTGACTTTGTACAATTTTACCAAAGGCATGCAGGTAGTCTAAAGAGCTTAAATTATCTCTACAAAAACAGCCACAGCTGAAAGGGTTTAAAAATATTTAATAACAAATAGTCAAAACACAGGACAATACTTTTTACTACACAGTGCTATTCAAGAGTTCAGAGATCACAGAGAAATACTTAAAATAATTCAGTAGTACAGTTCTGACATCACAGAAAAACAGTTAGTCTAATCTTTCTAGTTTCTAGCTATTCCTAAGAGAAAACACAAGTCTAAGATAGACTTACATATAGAGCAAGACAGTGCTGAGTTGGATGGTCCAGACAAAAATGCTTAATACTCTCTGATTCTCTCTGTTTAAATTGATATTACAGTTCTGATTCACATTAGATCATTCTTCACACTTTCCTGGGGTTCCCAGGCTAACAGGCTACATTCTTTAGTAAGCTCACACCAGGTCAGGAAGCAAAGCCATTAAGGACATTTATGCATGCAAACTCTGACCATTAACTATGGCCTTAAAACAATAGCAAGAATTCCTTCATCTAGACCAGCCAGAGTCATGTTTACATCAAAGGGTCACAGCATGCTTTACTTGGTCAGTAGAGTGCACAGTTGTTACACTTTTTTTTCAGTTCCACATGTAACACTATTTTTACCATTTAAGACACAAGCCTGTGGTTTACATTAATATTTACAGATGACAGAATTATCTCCAAAATTCTATCTGGCTAGGCTGGCAGCCTTCATCGATCTTCATCCAATCTTCACACCCTCTATCAGCCTACTCACATAAATATGCTACTTATAGGTTAACCCCTGGCCAATCGTCTACTCTCTTTAGTTCTGCTCATCTCCCTCAGCATTCAGGATCAATACTCTAGTTTTCTGAAATGAGTGTATATATGCAGTATCTTTTGCATGTACCAAACAGATCTGATGCATCCCTACACTTATAGTGACAACTCGTATAACCTGTGAATAAAGATACTTTTCTTTTCTGTGGGAAGAACCATTTCTGTGTGTGGTCTTTTGAATTTACTGAGATGAACTTTGGTGCTAGTTTACCTGACTTACTAAGCCTTTAATTTAAAAGTAAGCAATATTTGTGGCTTCCAAAGTTTTATCATTAAGGTTTTCTCATTGGAATAACTTGATTTGACTCTGTCTCACAGGTTTGATACTTAAGTGCAAAGCTAGAAATCTGGCATACCTCGGATACTGGAGCCTAATTTAGATTATATATGTTTTTGTCCGAACATACACATACATTTATATATATATATATATATATATATATATATATATATATATATATATATACATATATGTCGTCATTGGAAGCATCAGCACTAAATTGTGCATACATGAGTAAAATCTGTGCTGCATGCAATCAACAAAAAACAAAATTACATCAGGAGTTTGCTTGCAAGGCTGTCGTGGGTGGCAGGAGTTACGGCACATTCCCGAGCAGCAGTAGTAGTATGATGCTGCACCAATAACCTTGATTTCCTCACCGACCTCAGATGTTCATCAGATTGAACCCAGGAGAGGCTAAGACCGATCTGGTAGAACCAGTGAATGAGGAGAGGAGCTGGTATTAGCTAGTGGTCAACTGAAGGGAGGTAAAATGGTTTGCTGGTCGCGATTTGTTCTCTTTTATACTGATGTAACATCTGTGTCTTCTGTTTTCGTAACAGTTTAGACTTACTGCTCAAGAGATATTAAATGCCTTTGGAGGCAACTTTGTATTTATTCCTTTTAAGGTTTGGATTATTTATAAAATTGCTTTTAGCGATAAAAGTGCTGGACTTTTATAATTCAAAGTGGAAATAAATGATGCTGACACAGGGAAGAAGCTCAAGGAATAAAGAGAGATTGGGATTTTGGATGCAGACTCTTAAAGACAACAACCAAACTCATACAGACTATTATATTCATAAAATAGCAGGGAGTATTCTAAGAACCAATCCATCACGAGAATGGAGAAAAGAGATTTTCCAATAGAATGTCTGTGATCAGGGATACAGATAATAGGCAAGAGGGGCTGTAATTTATTGGAGAAAACTGGCAAAGGAACCAAGGTATTGGGAGCAAATAGCTAAAAAGGGAAAAGTAATAGATTGGGGACGGGTTAGAGATTGCCTTCCCTATCAAGGATTGATATCAGAGTATAGGCAAAGAGAAAGAAATAGGGGATCGTAAATGAAAGACTAGCACTGGTAGAGTTTTTAATAGGATCTAGAACAGAAGCTGCCGTTAAAAAAGGAATAATTAGAAAAGCATATAAAATATTGTATAATTGTAAGAATCAATCAGAGGAGCTTAGAAAGGATTGGGAAGAGAGATTGGATAAGCAATACACAAAGACAATGGGAGGATATATGTATATCTCCCAAATATGCAACAAAGTCTAGAAGATTTAGGATCTTTGCCTGGAAGAGTTTACAAAGGTATTCTAATACCCCAAGTAGACTCCAAAGAATATTTCCTCAGGTGGATAGCAAATGTTGGAGGTGTGATAGGCAAGAAAGAGGTAAAGAGGGAACATATATTTGTAAGTGTAATGAGCTGGCAGACTTTAGGGATTCCTTGCAGACCTCTGTGTTGCAGATGCTGGGTGAGCAGATTAGACTGACTGGGGAGATGATTTTTTTGAGTTATGCTACAGAATCGGAATTGCATAGACATAGTAAAGCCTTGCTGAGTCTA
Organism: Protopterus annectens; assembly: GCF_019279795.1. Classification (NCBI taxonomy): domain Eukaryota; kingdom Metazoa; phylum Chordata; order Ceratodontiformes; family Protopteridae; genus Protopterus; species Protopterus annectens. Next base: position 1,558,516,152 of record NC_056726.1, read on the forward strand.
ATTATGGTGGCTGCCAGAAAAGCAATTAGTAGAAAATGGAAATAAAAGTGTAAACCAACTTAACTAGAAGTAGTGAAAATAGTAACAGAGATAAAACAGCTGAAGTTGTGATCTTTAGAAAAGGGAAGAGCAAGCTACATAGGCAAAAATGGGAATTGTGGGAATAATATATGCAGAGCAGGAACAAGGTTTAAAAGGCAGGATTTGAGTGAGCTGTATAATGCTTAACTGACAATAACTGGATGGTTTATAAGTGCTGTATAATGTTTGCAAGTAAAGCGGTATCATTTTGCATGTTTTTCATTTATATGAATGTAAGATTGCCTTTGTCACATGTCAAAATGTAATAAAGATGTTTGAAAAAAGGTGCTGGACTTTTGGTATATTTGGTTTCATTTGTTCATGCACTTTTCTTTATTCCAGTGAGCCTTTTGTTGGTGCTTCTGTTTGGATAAGACCACTCACTAGGCACAAGCACTGAAGCTAAATGCCGAGTTTTAGGAACACTGTGGAACTTCCAGAGTATGATGCAAGGAGGAGAGGAAAGACTTTTTTTTTATAGCGTTTTCTACTTCACAACACATACCAGCTAAAGTTAGTACAGTTTTGCAGATGAGAAAGAGTTTGAGATTTTTTTTTTTGCATTTCACTGGTAAAGAATGCTCATCCTAAAACTTGTGACCATACAATACAGTGTGAGCCTGATCTCTGCCCTGTACCTGTGCTGAGTATTGAACTTTCTTCCCATGTCTCCATGGGTTTTTCCCAAGTACTCTAGTTTTCTGCCATCTTCTAAAACATGTGCATACATTGCCTACTCTAAACTATATAAACTATGTCTGTCTCCATATATGTGTGGATACATATAAAGCATTTACTGTTGTCCTTGTGGCCTTGATTTTGGCTGAAAAGAGTCTGAAAAAAACAGTTCATTCAGCTGTTTAACAAACAAATAAATTAACAATTGAAAAAAAACATAAATGAATGTTTTTCATCAGAAGACTGCTACAAATCTGTCCCAGACCACAATATAAAGGAGAACCTGAGAAGTAATTCAATGAACAGCAACCTACTGACAATTCTGCAAACAAATTTCACCACTTCAGAAAATGTCAGTTTTGCACTTTTCTCCCATTCTTGTGTGGCTCTGGAGCCAGTGTATATATGGCAGTTGGTGTGTGGGGGGGGGGTCTCCCCCTTTCCATGGTGGTGCAGGGGGGGAGCTTTCCCTCTGAAAAAAAATGTGTTGTGTTTTGGTGAAAGTGGCTTTCAACAAACTTTGTTTATGGTTTTGTTCTTTGGGTTGTATTTGCTCACTGGATCTAGAAGGCACTGCATGACTCCATCATAAGGTATTACCAGCTTAATAATAACCTGATTCTGTAATGCCTCTGTACAACTGTAAGCTTAGATGCCCAGGTTTCGGAAACTTGGACTGTAAAAGGATCAGTGCAGAGCATCAGTAACATTGTCTACTGTCACCATGGGCATTTGTAATGATGTATTCTACATACTCACACATTTTCCCGGCCTAGTAGTACACTTAAATATTTGAAAAAAGAGATCCCCTTAATATGAGAGCCACGTGCAGTGGAAATTCTT
>NC_056726.1:1558522753-1558570253 GCF_019279795.1 Protopterus annectens
TTGACAGATGACACAAATTCCAATAAACTAAATTCATCTCTCTTCCAAATAAGGAAGAGGTCATCTACAAAGTGTATGTAGAAACCTATTGAGTGTTGAAAAGAATCTAACTTAAAAAGTTCATCTTCCTCCCCTTGGCCATAACAATGTTGGCGTAGCTATTGGCACAAGAAGTGCCCATAGCTACGCCATCATTCTGTAGGAAGATCTCACCATTAAACGTAAAAACGTTATTGTATAACACTGTCTCTAAGAAAAGACCTATAAGGTCTATTTGTCTATGTCCCAAATGAGAATGTTCAAGTAAATAAGACTGGACGATGGTTACTCCAACATTGTTGGGTATAACAGTAAATAAACTTCTTACGTCAAGTGTGACCAATAAATAACTTTCATCATCTCTCATGTTCCGAATATAACTATAAAGATCTAATAAGAACTGCTTAGTATCTCTTAAAATGTAGTAATTAAGATCGACTACAGGTCTTAAATAGTACTCTAAATAAAGTGAAAGAGGTTCAGTGACCCATCCAGCACTAGAAACAATAGGACGTAATGGAGGGTCAACAGGGCACTTATGAACTTTAGGTAATCCCTGTATAATAGGTAATAAGGGATTATCTACTTTTAAAAACTTAAACAAATTCAAACCAATATCATAATTGCTTAGTAAATTGTCAAGCATATGATGATTATCTATAACTCTAGTAGTTACTTCTTCCATATTAGTTAAAGTATAAAATTTATTATCTCCTAACATTAACCTCATCTTAGACACATAATCCATGGTATCCATAATGACAATTGGCCCACCTTTATCAGCTGGTCTTAATACTACTGAGGTATCATTAATTAAACCATTTAAAGCTTTCCTTTGTAGGTAGGTCAAATTGCCTTTCTTTTTGTATACATGGTTGTTCTTATATGTCATGCAGTTCATTCTCTACTAACCTAGAGAATGTGTCCACAAGTGGATGTAACGTAGGAACATATGTACTTCTAAGCTTAAAAACAACATGATCCCTTATATCCGGCTTACTGCCGAAATCTAATTTCAGTTGGATGTTACGTGCAAACATTTTAACATCTAATACTGTGTCAGTCAAATTACTGGTTACAGAGGGTATAAATGTAAGCCCTTTGTTTAATAATGCCTCTTCGTATTTATTTATAACTTTACTAGAGAGATTGTGTATCAACGACTCTCTATGCGTTCCCACATCTTTTTTAAAGTCGGGCCTGAATGATCTCCCCCCAAACACTTCCGTTTCTGTCTGCCCCTGCTGTATGAACAATGCCTCCTGTTCATGGAGGAATGTTCTATGGGGAAAGGGGCAGAAATAGAATTATTCAATTCTCTCAATACTATGGGAGTGGACACTTTACTTCTTACTACCTGTTCATCAGAACGTGTATGTAAATTACTTGATCCAGATGGATTGGTATCAATATTAGAGGTATTTTCTAAGGGCCTATTACCTTCTGTAGCAGTTGTTATTGCTGTACCATTTGCTTCTGATATCATTTGTCTATCCACAGTAATGACTTCATTCCTACCTTTACCAGTGCTAACAACATTCCTAGTGCTGACAGAAACATTGTTATTATTCAAAATGGTAACATTTATTCTAGCATTTTATCTTTAAAATTCGTTAAAATTCATTTTTATGTGGGGCTTGACTTTTTATGTGGGGCTTGACTTTTAATGTGATGTCATTTACTTATTGCCCAATCAATGAGTCTTGCATTTTATTTAAATGGTGTGTATGTTCTTTGTTTCAAAAGTCTGATGAAGCCTGTGGGTGAAAGCGCTAACTAATTAAATTTTGGACTGAGTATTGAATTCTATATTTGTGATTCTTTCAACAAATCAAGTGTTTTTTCAACCATTTGATTGTTTGATTTCATCATAGTTTCAGTTGTTCGTTTGCTTGGACTTATTTGGTTCTTTGGAGTATATACCATACTGGTTTGAAAGGAAAGTACTTTGGCACCGTGGATACTAGTTGCAGATTGGTGTTTATATTTGTTAAATAATATGTATGATTCAAATATTAAGAGATTTCATTTTTAAAACTCTTTTTAAAGAAAGACTGTCATTTAGCTCTGGTAACTCCCTGGCATTTAACCAAATTTGACAGCATAGCTCTTTATATTTTAAAAGATTTTCAGTATCACTACCTCTAGGGTTTGGAATTACTCTGTGAATAATGGTAAAAAAAAATTGTTAAAATTGTCAGAAGACCCTTAGTGTCTATACAGAGCATTGGTGGTTTTCCTGTTTTTAATGGCTCTTAAATGTTCACAAATTGTATCTTTTCGTTTTCTTTTTGTCTTACCAACATAAAATGGTGTACATGAGACACAAGTGGCTAAATACATTACCCCCCCGAGTGTCACAGCTGATATGTCCAGGACAACTAATAGTTCTGCGGTAACTTTTTACAGTAACATAAGATCCATCATTAATGAATCTACAAGTTTTACATCTCCCATATTTTGCTATCTTAGACCTGTAATGGTTGTAGCGCTTCATGGGTTCAACCTCCACTAATTCTTTTAAGTTCTTACCACTACTAAAAACAAAATGAGGTGTTTCCCCTAACCTCCTCTTCATTTCTTGGGTGAAAATCAAATTCCAGTTGGAGGTCAAAATTCTTTGGATCTTACAGAGATCCCTGTTATAGGAAATTACTGTTACTCCAGTTTTTAACACATCTGGTTCACTGGGGTTATTAGTGTTGGATGTTTCTTGGGGTGTGTTCTCAAAATGGGTGCATATTTTACCTTCCCGCCTTGAAAAATTATCTCTTTTAAAGTTTCAAGGGTTCATGGTAGATTAGTAATGGGCTAACTGCCCTTGTGGGCCATTTTAAGCCTAACCAGCTACCCAATATGAGAATCAAACCCTGTACATTGTGTTTGTAAGTTAAACACCTTAAGCATTATACCAACCTCCCACCTACAAGGTTTACAATACATACAAAGAGGAATTTGATAAGATAGAACTTTTAGATGTCATTCTTTATAAAGATATTGAGAATATCAGGTGCTGTTCCACTATATTCAGGAAAGAAACAGTTTCAAGTGATTACTTGCACTTTACTAATTGTCAGCCATATTTTCAGAAAAAAAGCGTTAAGGGTCAATTAGTATGACTCTCAAGATTGATTACTGATGACGCCGTATTTGATAGTGAGGTGAAGATGTTGATTGAAATGTTTAAAGAAAGAGGTTATCCAACAACCTTCCTTGAAAATTTAAACAGGATAATTTTTCAAGGAGGGAAGGAAAAATACACACCCATTTTGGGAACACACCCCAAAGAAACATTCAACACTGATAGCCCCAGAGCACCAGATATGTTAAAAACTGGAGCGATCATAATGCATTATAACAGGGATGTCTATAAGATCCAAAGAACTTTGACCTCCAACTAGAACTTCATTTTCACCCAAGAAATGAAAAAGAGGTTAGAAGAAACACCTCATTTGTTTTTTAGTAGGGGTAAGAACTTTAAAGAATTAGTGGAGGTGGGAGACGTAAAACTTGTAGATTCATTAATGATGGATCTTGTATTAGTGTAAAAAGTTGCCACAGAAATATTAGTTGTCCTGGACATGTCAGTTGTGACACCCAGGGGGGGGGGGGGTTAACGCATTTAGCCACTTGTGTTTCATAGCTGACTTGGCCTATTGGATAGCTGATTTAGCCCAGTGGTGTGTTGCTCTGACTGTAGTTCAGAAGGTCCTGGGTTCAATACTTGGCAGAGGTGTCTTTTAAACAGGGTACCTCACTGACTCTCTTCAAATGCAACCTTGATGAGAGGATGGGAAACTAGTCCCTCATTGACAGGGGTGATAGGTGCTCACTGGGCCATTAGCCTAGTAACCTCCTATGATCCTATGATCATTTTATGTTGGTAAAACAAAAAGAAAATTAAAATTCAGAATTTGTGAACATATAAGAAACATTAAAAATAGGAAACCACCAATGTTCTATATAGACATTCAGTGGCTTGTGGCAATTTTAACAAATTTCTTTTTACCATTAATGACAGAGTAATTCAAAACCTAGAGGTGGTGATATTAAAAATCTTTTAGAATATAAAGAACTATGCATGCAAATTAGGTTAAATGCCAGCCAGTTAACCAGGGCTGAATGACAGTCTTTCTTTAAAAAGTGTTTTAAAAATGAGATTTCTCAATATTTGAATCATATATTTTTAGGTGGTTGGTTATACATTTTTAGGTGTTTTAGTAGTCCAATGTTTTTATATTGATTAATCTTTTTTGAATCAAAGTATTTTTATCCTAGAACATTTTTAGTTATAGTGGTTTTACATCAAAGGTTTTTTACCATGTATTTAACTGTATTGAATGAACTTGTTTAATATTCATGTGTTTTGTGATTGGTGTTTTTAACTTTGAATAGCTGTTGTTTTCTTTGCATTTTACTTTTACTCTGATGAAGTCCCGTGTTTAAGTTTAGTAGGGATGAAAGCACTTAGTAATAAAGTGGATTGTTTTGACAGCTTGTTTCCACCTGATTTTTGCTGCCTGCCCCGGTTTTTTGTTATTCCTAAGTTTGTACTGCAGAGCTGTGTATAACTTAATGCTCTATTATATAGCTTCTATATTCCCTACAGCACATAAGGACTTCCTGACTCAATTCCAAGATATAAAAAACAGTGAAAGTACGTTTATTAGGGAATATTATTACCCAAGCTCTGAGTGGGCAAACCACTTAATGTCAAAGAAACATGTGCAAAGACTATGCAAATCAAAACAATTTGGAACAAATAATATGAAAACAGCTCAGGATAACACTATCTTACATAGCATACTGACAAATGTAGACTGTTTCTGTTTCCCATACATAGCATCTGTAATCAACAAAAATCATGCTAATATTTTGTTTATTTTAAGAGGTAAAATCAACTTAAGTAATAAGTAAATCATCCTTCTTAGACTTTACAAGCAGAAAGTATGACACAGTAAATCATACACTTAAGAAAACAGGCTGGAAGCTAGCCCCAAAATCTCAAATAAGTCTGTGAATGATATTGTAATTGCAGTCTATGATATTTCTAACTTCTGCATTCACAAACACATACTTGTAAAGCATAAATATACAGACAAATACAACAAAAAATGTTTAGTGGAATCCCAAGATATACAATAGAAGAAAATAGATAATGTAAGTCTATGTAGTCATAAAAACAAGTCTATATTAAGTAAAACACTGAAACTATTTACTTTTCTAAATAAATCTTCCATATTTAATTATGAACTTAACATGGTTTCAGAAAACTGAAATGGAAAAATTGTGACAGTATCATGTTATCATTAAACAATACATTTATCACCCAGACACAGGATATAATAAACATATTTACAGATTTTTTAAACATAAAAAAGTAAGAAAAATGTCAGAATGCTACAGAGACAAATGAAGATATCTCTTATATAACTTATGATACACCTACCTACCTACCTGCCTACCTACTTACCTACCGAACGAAGCAAGAACAAGTTCAGTGACTGGAACCAGATAACATACCAGGTGGTTTCCTACACAAACTCAAGGAAAATCTACCACGATTCCCTATCAGTCATGTTGTACAAAATGTTGGCATAAGCAAGAGGCTGTAGTCGTACCTCTTTACAAGGGAGGAGGAGGTAGAGGTTACATGAAATTAAAGAAAATTAGATTCAGCAGCCTGACCAGTAAGCGTTCTAGAATTATAGAGTTACAATGTAGCTTTTTAAAAATGACAGAGGCCACCTGTTTCTAATAGACAAATGGTCTGCAAAAAATCCTTACTTGTTACATTACCGGTGATCTCACCCTTAATGTTAGCAAATGTAGCGTAATGAGACTTAACAAAAAGGGCATAAATTATGATTACAAAACAAACATTCAGATCATAAAAATGACATCACCATTAAAGGTCTGGAGACTATAGTTAAGCAATAATTTACAGTTTGTGCACTGTGTATCTCCAAGGTCAGAAAATTCTGTTCTGCAGAGCATATAAATCTAAAGGACATGTTAGACATTCTGGAGAGATAATTGTACCACTTTATACCTCACTGATCGGAATTGTTTTTGAACACAATAGTGTACTTTTATAACCTTCGAACAAGCCATCTCAAGGAACTTGAAAATGTTCAGAGATTCCTTAGTTGGAAAATTACAGGGATGAAAAATTTGAGGTCTTTTGAAATATTTCAGGAACTGTCATTATATCATGTTTCTTACGGTTTATCAGGGCTGTAACTAGGATGAGGTGAAGGGGGCAACTGCTCTGGAAGCAAACTGTCAGGGGTACAATTGGCAGGTGCTGATGTTGCAGGAATGGAGTAGTGGCACAGATTGTTGAAGCTGTGAGTATATTGTGGCTTCAGAAAAGTGCTAAAACTGCATTTGTGGTAAAGGCTGAAGTCCTCAAGTGCGGTGTGTATGGTAAGTAAATTGCAGCAAGCAGTTTGCATGTTACATGTAAAAAGCAGCTTGCAGGCTATGACAACTGAGGGGGTGCTAGTTTGGTGAACAGCACAGGATGCCGGATGAATTAGCTATGTTTCTTTTGTTCACCAAGCGGTGACATCTGCCTATTCTACAAGTTAATATCTAATCATATTTTGTTTGAAAGTCTTTTGCATGCAATGCATTTCTAGTAGATCTAACAAAGGCTGGGGAAACCAACTACTAAAAATAATGTCGATAACAGAAAATTTGACAGTTGCATTACACAACACATTTCAAGATAATGAAATATGATTCCCCTTACAATCAGAATTCAGTAATTAATCTCTTTCAAAAGTAATCTTGATTTCATCAGCCAGCAAGATGTGGTTGTTATGATCAGATGAATTCTGCACTTCTCTACTCTGCAAATTTGTTTTTCAAGTATTCCTGCCTGGCAACATGTGGTAAATGGGATAAAAGCCATTACATTTGATCTGTGACAAAGCTGACACCACTGCAGATACATTTTACATAACTTTACACAAGTTAAGCAACATTAAATTAAACTTAACTCAGGCACAAACATTGTGTTAGTGAATGGTACCTTGCTATACAAATGGTATCTTGTTTAAGGTGTGACTACAAGCAGAAGTCAAGCAAGGTTCAAATTTTAGCTGACATTTTAAACAAAACCATTTTCTTTGAATACTGAATTGACCAGGAAAGGTGAAATTTTGTGAACAAATGACAACATGTAGCCATGAGGCTGTGTGATGGCAAAATGCAGCCTTAAAGAAACATTAATGGTTGTAACTATGATAAATGCAGAACAAAAAACTAAATTATCAAATAATAGTCTGAGCTCAACAATAAATAACTGGTTAGTTTCTCAAGTACATTCTATGGGAACTTTAAACAAAGTCTTTGACTTGACTGTTCAATACATGGCTAACCCTTTGACAAAAGTAATAATTACAGTGACAAAGTATCCCCTGAGTACTGCATATGGCAACAATTCTCATGTTATATTATTCATTCCATTATAAAACCAGAAGTAGTAATAAAAATCAACAGTTACTACACCAAAATTAATTATACCATTGCAACAAACAAAAGACCAACCACTATTAATGAAATAAAATGGGTGGACCTCCTAGATCTTCTCTTTTTCCCCAGGTGATAAATTATATAAAAAAGGGAATTATCACTTGACAACTCTTAAGATAATTATTCTGGAGGAAGAAAGTATCTTAATTTTAAATGACATGATTCATAATCTAGAGATGCGACCTTATGGTATGCCACAAAATTGTCCTGTGTCAGCAAAAAGCACCTTCATTTCAACACAGACCTCTAGATCTGATTATTTATGTCCTAAAATGATATATATTTATTTATTTTATTTTACATTTGTTGACTGGGATAGTCCTTCTGGGTGTGAGCACATTTTCAGTGGAGGCCCAGGGAGAAAAGCTCCAATAAAACAAGAACAACATTGACAGGCAGAGTGTCGGTTTTACATAGAATTTAACAGAAATATCTAGAGACAGTAAAGAGAGTACAATATACAATAAGCACTTTAATGAAAAGGAGAAAGTTATTACAATATAGTAAAGTCATATATATATATATATATATATATATATATATATATATATATATATATTTTTTTTTTTTTTTTTTTGTGGGCAGGGGTCCATCTTTAGTTGATCATTTGAGTACGCTTTAATACATGTGCATATGTATACCCTTACAAAAGAAAATAAATTATCAAATTATACTCTTATTGTAGGTAGTTGATAGGTGGTGTTAACAAGTGGGAGTGGGGTATACAGGGAGACTATAAAATTTAGGGGATGAAATTTGATGTGGGCTTATGTGGTAAGCATATAATAAATCTCTTTTCTCTATAATATATGAACTCTGAAGCAGTATAAAGGAAGTTGCAGACATATTAGTAGGTGCAGAAGGCCATATAACAGAATATGATCATAGACTTTCCATCCTTGAAAGGTGTCATAAGAACATGGTGACCACTGTGAACTTTCTTAGCAGAGCCGTGGACATACTTTAAGTAGCAACCTTAGCATTACAGATGAAATCTAGAAGAATAACATAATAATAATAAATAATAATAATAATAATAATGTCTAGTTGAAGAATACACACAAGAAAAACTATGCCACTCTTTGCAGAATATCTTTACAGAGACAGAAGGCCTTACTTCTGCCCTACCCATATGCATAATTGATAGAATATGCAAATCACTTTGCCCTGCAAGACATTAAATAGCTTACCTCCTCAAAAAATCTTTGCAAAAATCATTAAGTGCAGCGGACCATTATTTAGAATCAACTTATACTCAAGAAGTTAGAAACTGTACTGCAGAATGGATTCATATTGAAACTTGGAGCAGACCTGCCACATACATTTTGAATGGAACACATAAAAATGGCTCCAGCATTTCAAAAATTTTTCCAAAAGGCACAATGTTCAAAATGACATTGTCTGCAGCAATGTCATTTATGGGAATAACATAGACTTTAAAGCATCTAACAATAAACAATTAACACAGATTTGTAACAAAATATTTACATGAGGATTTTTTGTGAATCTTCCGTTACAAAATTTCCAATGAGTCAGACTTACCGTGAAATGAAATTCTACAAATTTTCCTCTAATAAGACTTCTAAAGAAATCTAAAAGATGCACTTGATGTAAGGACCAGCTAGAAGCAAAACATTCAAGTAATATGTTAATATTTTGTTGTGTTAAAGCTATGACCTTCAGTAACACATTACTTTTAGTAACAACAAATGATATTGTATCACATGTTACCAAGCTCATTAGACCTGGCAATACTCAAGGCACAATTTACCTTTACTTCCTGTATAAAGGCACAGAAGATGTCTAATTTACCATAAAAGACAGGTCTTTAATTTGTGTGGTACTTTAATTTTCTTAATGATGAATTACTAATTGTCTTATTGCATTTCATAAGGAAAGGTTTCAGAATATTCTACTGTTGCTGTCTTGTAATTTCAGGAATGATTGTGTAACTAATTAGACTTTTGTGGCACTTATCCTAGTTATTTTTTCTCTATTGAATCAATCATTAACATGGATGTATTTATATTATTACTAGGCAAACTGCCTTTATGGGCCATTTTAAGCCTAGTCAATGTCCTTTTCAACTTGAGAATCAAACCTTGCGTCTTGTGTTTGTGAGGTAAACACCTTAACCATTATACCAACCCCAAGGTGCAAACATGCATACTGTTGTAACTGTATACATTCTACACTATAGACATACAGTTTTGCATGCCTAACCAGAGTGAATGAGAGCCGATGTACAGCACAGGTTGGATACTTTGTATACATTCTACACTATGGACATACAGTTCTGCATGCCTAACCAGAGTGAATGAGAGCCGATGTACAGCACAGGTTGGATACTTTGTATACATTCTGCACTATGGACATACAGTTCTGCATGCCTAACCAGAGTGAATGAGAGCCGATGTACAGCACAGGTTGGATACTTTGTATACATTCTGCACTATGGACATACAGTTCTGCATGCCTAACCAGAGTGAATGAGAGCCGATGTACAGCACAGGTTGGATACTTTGTATACATTCTGCACTATGGACATACAGTTCTGCATGCCTAACCAGAGTGAATGAGAGCCGATGTACAGCACAGGTTGGATACTTTGTATACATTCTACACTATGGACATACAGTTCTGCATGCCTAACCAGAGTGAATGAGAGCCGATGTACAGCACAGGTTGGATACTTTGTATACATTCTGCACTATGGACATACAGTTTTGCATGCCTAACCAGAGTGAATGAGAGCCGATGTACAGCACAGGTTGGATACTTTGTATACATTCTGCACTATGGACATACAGTTTTGCATGCCTAACCAGAGTGAATGAGAGCCGATGTACTGCACAGGTTCGATACTTGTAAGGATGGAGTAAATAGGGACATGGTGCATCTATTCAATGTTTACTGTACAGGTCTTCTGCAATAACCAGATTGCATGGTATCCAAAACAAATAACTCCTGACAGTGTTATTACAACCAACCCAAGAAAAAGTACAAAGTGCACAAAGGAAAATGAAATCATAGAAAGCATCAGGCTCAGATGAAGTTACAGCAGATATGATAAAGGTGCTGGGTGTGTTAGGGGGGAAATAGCTCCTGGGGTGAATTCACAGAGGTACGGAGAGAAAGGAGTATTACAGATGACTGGATAATAAGTATTCTACTGCATATCTGCTGTGACTTCACCTGAGCCTGCTGCTTTCTTCTGACTTCACTTTTCTTGTGCTGTTCTTACTTCTTCTAGAATGGGTTCTTCTTCTACTTCTTTCATCATAGGCTATGTCTGGAGCAGGACAGCTTCTGCATGGTTTTCTTCATTCAGAAGCCAATGGAAGTACTCATTCCATCTGCCTTGGATGTCCTCTGGACTAGTGAGCAGTTTGTTGGGGGCATCCCTTATGAAGGGTGTCTGATGACTGTCTTCTTTATCTTTTTGTCTTTGCCTTGCAACTTGATAGTGTATGTGAAGTTGTTCTATCTCACCGTTCATTCTTACAGATGGGTTTGGAGCCAATCCTCGGCTCCGAGACAGCCTACTACAAAGCTCGAGGTCTTCAGATTGCTCAAGGCCAAGTCCCTATCCCATGATGCACCTAGAGTTACCTCAGATCTAGTTTGCTGCTGCAATAGATCGGAGGTTCTCACTAGCTCAGGCCAGTAAAAACCTTTCTTTATTGAAAATTTCTGTCATTTTTGACAAATAATTTCTGTTTAGATATTTAGATAAGCTCTTATAGTTTTTGTGTAGTTCCCTTCCCTTGGTGTGCACTTTTTTCTTTATCGAGTATTTAGCTCTCTTGGCCTCATTTATTTAAGCCTTGGTTTAGTCTTTATTAGTGCTTAGATTAGTTGTTCACTGATAGCTTTAGATTTAGTCTTACAGTTAAAAAGTGTCTTTTCTCAACTTAGAAATACTTTATCTTACAGTTTAGATAAAAGTGTGCGCAGTAGTAGTTATATTATAGTTGTGTGTATTATATAGTGACTTCCTGTCAGAACTTGATTATATTTACTCTTTACAATTTAGACAAATAGTTTTGTGTGTGATTAATATTTAGCCTGTAGTTTTAGAAAGGCTTGTTGTTGTGGTTTAATTGTTGTTGGGTGTGTATTTATTTACAGCACCCTATTGGCATTGTGTATTTCAAAAGGGCTGATGATAAAGACAAACACCCTAAGTCAGGGTTTAAAAAATGTCCTAAATGTGGGCAGAAAATATCTGTCACTGACAGTCGCGTAAATTGTGTTTATTGTTTGGGAGCATTGCATCTCCAGGAAAGCTGCTCCATCTACCACTCTTTCTCTTCTAGGGTTCTCCAGGAGAGAAAGAGAAAATTGATTGACAGAGGTTTACTTAAACCTTCATTCCAAGAAGCTTTAAGCGACCAAGGTGGATCCAGTAAGTCCTCAAAGTCTTCCAAGACTTCTACATCTGAGGTTAAGAAATCTAAAAAGTCTTTGATGTCAGTTCCACAGACCTCAGAGCCGACTGTCTTATCCTTTAGGAGCCGGTCCCCGGTTTTGGAACCAGAATACGAAGTGCCAAAATCTCCACTCTTACAGTCTGTATGACCTTCTAGCCAATCATCTTGGTCTTCGATTAGCCTTTCCAATTTGGATGTGGATCATGTGGTGCAGAAGCTTTTACAGGCACCAGCCTTTGCTAAATTCTTATCGGCTCCGACCCAAGTGGTTTCGGAACCAAAGACCCTTTTACTAGCTACTACTCTTCCTCCTCGGAGCCATACCAGTCCTTTGGAGCCAGAGGAGTTGGATTTGTTGATCATGGAGCCTTTGGAGCTGATGCCTGCTCCATTGTCTTCGACTCCATTTACTCTGATGTCCTTGGCGCCAATCGAGGAATCTAGGAGCCGACATTCTCTGGTCGGGTACTGGGAGAATAGTAGCACCGACTTGTCAGTTCCGACTCTGCCTCTTGGGGCTTCGGCTCAGATGAGCTTGGCTCCTACCTCTGGCTCGGAGCCCACTGTCCTGGTGCTGGGTGTATCAACGGTTTTCTTGGATCCGCCGGTCCCTTTGCATTGGAGCAGAGGTGCCTTTGAAGCCATGAGGAGAGTTATGTCCCCTAAGACAGCTTTAACTTCAGGTCTGGCTACCTCCTCCCCTAAAGCACCTGTGTCTGCTTCTGCTTCACAGATCCTTGCCAAGTGTAGAGACCCAAAGCCTCAGGAAGCCCCATTGGGTGGCCTCTGCTCTTCCGAGACCTCACCAGAAGCCCCCACTGATGAGGTTCCCAGGAAGAGAATCTGTAAGAGGAAACATCTAGACTCCCCACAGAAGTCCCTGACATCTGATACTGACTTGGGTGAATCATAATGGTCCCCATGGTCCCCTTCTCAGGATATCTCATTTGCTGAGATATTAGAAATCCTTAGGCAGAGGGGTGACTGGCAGTCCACCAACCCTACTGAAGATGAGTCGGTTCTCCTGAAGGCTTTTGGGTCTCAGTCCTTCACCTCTTGGGTGTCTCCTTCCTTCAATGAGCTTATGCCACTGGTCTCATGAAGGGCATGGGAGTCACCAGACACTATGGAGCCTGTCCCCAGGAGGCCTAATAAATTTATCTCTGCTCCCCAGGACAAATCTTTTTTGACCAAGGGTGTGTCAGTTGATGCCATGGTGGTGGCGGCAGCCACCAAAAAGGAAATTTCAGAAACTTCCTCTTCTATGCATCCTCCTAACAGAGATTCTAGGATCATGGATAGATATGGGAAGCGCACTTACAGTTCAGCGACTTTTGCACTGCGTTCACTCAACTATCTAACCCATTTTACTAGACTGCAAAGAGATGTCCTTAAAGAGCTGAGAGATACTATTCAGGGTACAGTAGCTGCAGGAGCTTCAGATAAAGTTGCCTCCCAGCTTGCTACCCTCACCTCCATAGTTAAATCGTCCATGCGCCTCATATCGTATGCAGCTAATGGAATGAGCAGGGCAGCAGGTACAGGAATTGCTCTTAGGAGACACTCCTGGATGCGCTTGTGTTCCTTCACGGAGCCTTTCAAGTCACCTTTTGTAAATACCCCTTTTGATGGCTCGTCCCTTTTCGGGCCCAAAGTTAAGGAAATTTTGACCAGGTGTGAGCAGGAAGGAAAGACGCTGTCTGCCATCGGAGTACATTTTTCCACCCCTACCAGACCCTACCCCAAGGGTCAAAGGGGAGGGAAGATGTGGTTCCAAAAAGCCCAAAGAGCCTTTCAGGGCACACGTGGTGAACCCCCCCTCCAAAGGCAGAGGAGGTGGCAATAATGGAAGATGCCATCCTCGTGGCAGGGTGGGTCCGCAAAACCAGGGCAACAGAGATCACTTTACTGGGAAGCCCTACCAGCGCTCTTGAAAGAAGGCCTGACTGTCATACTCTCGAGGTAGTCGGGGGTAACTTATCTTTGTATCCAGATGCCTGGCTCAAAATAACAAATAACAGCTGGGTACAAAGTATCATTTCCAGAGGATATTTCATTCCTTTCGCCACACCCCTTCACTAACAAGAACAATCCCGGATGTTCCACCCAGTTACAGGCAACAGGCAACAATAGAGGTCTGATCGTTTCTAACAAAAAGAGTCATCCAACCAGTCCCAGCTGACCAGATAGGATCCGGAACTTACTCAAGATTCTTTTTAGTTCCGAAAAAGACAGGGGACTGGAGACCTATATTGGACCTCAGCAGATTAAACAGATCTGCCAAGAAAGAGAAGTTTCAGATGGTCACGCTTCAGTCGATACTTCCCTTTTTAGGGAAAGACAATTGGATGTGCTCGATAGATCTCCAGGATGTGTACTACCACATAAAAATGGCCAGACCATCCAGGGATCATCTGCACTTCTGGCTGGGAGCCAATCATTACCAGTTTTGAGCCCTGCCCTTTGGTCTCACTACAGCCCCCAGAGTGTTCACCAAATGCATGGCAGTGGTTACGGCTCACCTGAGACATTTAGGATTCCAGTTGTTTCCGTACTTAGACGATTGACTCCTTACCACCACCACCAGGCATCAACTCATTCAAGCCAGGGACATCACTCTTTCACTCTGCAGTCAGCTGGGCATTACAATAAACTCAGGAAAATCTGCCTTGTTGCCATTACAACATATCATTTTTATCAGAGCAGAACTGGACACCACCACCACCATGCTGAGACTTCCAGTAGAAAGAGTCTTACTACTCCATCAGCAGGTCCGCAATCTGATATCCAAAAACAAGGCCCCAGCATCAGAAGTACTAAAATTGTTAGGCATGATGGCAGCTGCAATATTGGCCATACCTCTGGGTTGTATGCACATGCAGATTCTGCAATGGCTGTTGTTCACTCAATGGTCTTACCAAGAGCTCTCAATGTCTCACCTTATAATGATCACAAACTCATGCAAAAAGGATCTTCAGTGGTGGTTGACCTATCTTCATGTCACGATAGGTCATCCTTTTGACCTACCCCCACCTGTGGCCACAATGACCATGGATGCTTCCCTGATAGGGTGGTGGGTGGCATTTTCAGGGAAGAAAAGTCCAAGGCACATGGACTGATCAAGAGACACATCTGCATATCAATGTCCCAGAGATGAGAGCAGTACTTTTAGCATTGCAGTACTTCAAGGACTCTCTTCCTCTGGATACAATTGCAATTTAGATAGACAATATGTCAGTGGTCTGGTACTTGAACAAAGAAGGAGGAACCAGGTCCTACCCCCTTTGTCGCAAGGCCCTAAGAGTATGGCAGTGGGCTATATCCACCCAGCGCTTTCTGTTAGCAATGCACATCCCAGGGAAATCCAACGTGATAGCAGACAAGCTGAGCAGAGCAGTTTTGTTGCCTCACGAGTGGTCTCTCAAGAAAGAAATAGCGGACAGGATATTCTGCAGGTGGGGCAGCCTTGCTGCGACCTTTTCGCCAGCCACATGAACATGAAATGCAGAAGCTACTTTGCCCTAATTCCCCCTCTGGGAGAAGCCCCAAGGGAGACACTCATACACGATTGGCCTCCGGGTCTCCTTTATGCATTCCCACCAATCCTGTTGATACCCAAGGCACTACAGAAAGCAAAAGCCCTGGGAAGGACCATCATTCTAATAGCCCCTCATTGGCCTCATCAGATTTGGTTCCCCTTCCTTTGACTTCATCTTTTGGAGGACCCTTGGATTCTGGACCCAGTTCCAGATCTTCTGACGCACTCATCGGGGGAACTTCATCCCTCTCTGCAGTCCCTGAAGCTGACAGCTATGCTGCTCCAATTCCCATCACAGCCAGATTCCATAACCTTTCCAATGAGATGAAACAAATTCTCATATCCTCTCATAAATCCTCTATGAGGAAGCTATACCTTAGCAAATGGAACAAAAATTCTATATGGGCTTCTAAAATAATATTGATCCTTACCAAGCCCCTATGGCCTCTATACTAGAGTTCTTGACCATGATCTTCAACAAAGGAGCTGCAGCAGCAACAGTCCATTTTCAACTTGCTGCCATTTCTAATTTTCACCTTGGATTTGAAGGGTTGAACATTATGTCACACAAACGATCCAAAGCCTTTCTCAAAGGGACCTTTCATCTCAGTCTACCTGTGAAATCTCCCTATACCCCATGGAATCTAAATGTTATGCTTTCTCACATTATTCTACCTCCATTTGAACCAGCTTCCTCATGTGACCTGAAATTTTTGTCATGGAAAACTATCTTTTTAGTAGCTGTCACTTCTGCCCACAGAGTGTCAGAGCTTCAAGCCATTTACATTAAACCTCCTTATTTGATTTTCCATGCTAACAGAGTCTCACTTCAAACTAACCCCTCCTTTTTGCCTAACGTTTGCATTAAAGCTAATCTTAATCAAAATATTGATTTTCCAGTTTTCTTCCCCAATCACTCTAACAATTTAGAATATATGCTGCACAAACCTGATGTTCATAGACAGCTCAGATATTACTTGGATAGAACAAAAGATTTTAGGAAATCTGAACAGATTTTCATTTCTTTTCAGACTCCAGGAAAGGTATGCCAGTGGCTAAAACAACTCTAAGTGGTTATCTGATTGTATCACATTTGCTTATTCAGCTGCTAATATGCCCTTACAACATAAAATTAAGGCTCACGCCACCAAAGCAGTGTCTACAGCCTCTGCTTTTTCTGCCAGACTTCCTATAGATAACATTTGTACAGAAGCCACTTGGTCAAGACCTCATAACTTTATCATTCATTACAAAGTTGACAGGGCCTCCTTTGGGTCTACTGTCCTGAAAAACATACTCCCATGAGCGACCTGAGACAGATGGTGCTTGGGACGCTACCCATCTGTAAGAATGAATGGCGAGATAGAACAACTTCACATAAAGAAGTTATGTACTTACCATAATGTTCCATGTGAGTTGTTCATCTCGCCTCCATTCTTACTTCCCACCCTCCTACCCCCTCCAGGGTTTTTCGAAGACCGAGATGCAAGATTCTTCCTGGTTGCTCGACTCTTCTATAGCTTTCTCTTATGGAGTGATAGAATGACATATGGTATTATTATATGCAGCAAACAAGATCTGACGTAACTCTAGGTGCATCATGGGATAGGGACTTGGCCTCAAGCTATCTGAAGACCTCAAGCTTTGAAATAAGCTAACTTGGAGCTGAGGATCCACTCCGAACCCATCTGTAAGAATGAAGGCAAGATGAACAACTCACATGGAACATTATGGTAAGTACATAACTTATTTTTCTTTGTGCCATCTGCTGACTCACTTTCCAGACGCTGTTTTCTCTTAGCCTCTTTCTTAGCCAACTAGTATTCCTTTTAACTTGGTCCATTTTTTTCTGTCTCCCATTTTTTCCTTCACTTCTTTCTTTTGATGACTTCTTGGACTTTTACATTCCACCGCCAGCTTTCCTTGTGTACCATATTTCCATTCCCTGTTCAGCTGCATATCTGTTCTGTAGTCCTCGTGCATGCTGTTTTGAGGAGCTGCCATTCTTCTTCATCTCCTTCTATTTCTTCTTCTTCCTCATATGCTAGAGCCCTGGGTATTTCCTTGAACTCTTGTACTTTCTCTCCAGTCAGGCTTCAGGTCTTCAGCCTGGTCATTGCTGACCTTAGAGCTTTCTCTGATCACTGCTTGCAGCTCATGTTGGTAACCAGTGGTTTATGTTGTGGGCCAACTGTTTGACTGGAGATGACTTTGCAATTGCTGATTGCATCCCAATGCCCTTTCCTTACTAGGAGAAAATCAACATGAAATGCACATTGACCACTCATGTATGTGATATTGTGACTGTCTTACTGAACCATGTGTTGGCTACCATCAAGCCCTTTGCCAGACAGAAGACTACAATGGACTCTCCTTCTTTATTTCTGTTGCTGCACCCATGTGGACCCCAGGGAGTCCTTTTATCCTGTTGCATCTATCCTGATATGTACATTCAGGTACCCCATTATCAACATCAATTCATGTTGTCTTGCTTTATTTAGTAGGTCTTGCAACTACTGTCTGAATGCATACTTTTCATAGATTCATAGAGTAGTACTAGGCTAACTGCTCTTCCGAGCCATTTCAAGCCTATCGAATTATCCCCTGTGAGATTCAAACCACGTACCTTGTGTTTATAAGGCAAACACCTTAGCCATTAGGCCACCCTCCCAACCAAACTATTGCCAGTGGTGAGAATCAAACCTTGCACCTTGTGCTTCAAAGGCATATACCTTATCCACTGTACCACTTGGTCTTTTCCTCACTATCACAACTCTGTTGTGGAACATAGGCTGAGATTATGAATACTGCCCTATCCTTACACTGGAGTCTGATGGCCATGAGTCTGTCACTAATTTTGATGACATTCCTCACTGCATATGAAGCCTCTCCTTCACCACAATTTCCACAGCATGTGTAGTCTGTCCTCCTTCTGAGCAGTCCACTCTTGATTTTAAGCAAAATGGCTTTGTTGCATTGTCCTTCCATCTTGTCTCCTGGATACAAATGTTGTTCTACCTCATTACTGTCATGTCATCCACCTCCAAGCTGCTTCCTATCAGTGAACCTACATTGAATGTAGCAATTCTTAGTTCATGTTTGGCAGGTCGATTGATTTTATGTCCAGCTTTCACTCAACAGAGCTATCCCAGGTAACCAAAGCTGAGTAACTGGACACCATCCAGCCAGTAGCTTATTGCCCGAGGGCTGCTGGGTTTATGACAGGCAATTTCTGGCAATAGGGGCACATACACCCCTCCCACCATTAGCATGACTCCCTACTGTAGGTTGGAGTAGGCTGGGTTCTCAGGCCACTTATCACAGTATTTAGAGGGCACTGTGCATAACAGTGATACCCAAGCCTACTCTTCCCCCTATAGGGCACCATATAGAGCCTGTGTTGCTGCCCACAACTCTATTATCAGATGAGGTTTAAGGCAGAAACACCCAACATGCTCTTAGGAAGTGGAAGTAACCCTACAGAGACATAGGGAGAACATGCAAACTCCACACAGGTATTGGCCAGTGGATGGGATCGAACATTTTACTTTAAACATGGGAAGCAAAGACCTTAACCATTATACCAGCTACATACATCTCAACTTCTTAGCACAAAAAATCTGGACAAAGCCAAAAATAATGCAGTTGAGTAGAGACATTTTGGATTGTTTCGGAAATGCAGAGTTGTCTACATAATGTATTAATTTATCATGGCCAAACTGTGCAGACACATTACTTACAGAAAACTGCATAGGTCTATGCAGTGACCCTTGTGAGAGTCTAACTTCGATGACTAGTTTTTGGACAAGCCATGTGAACATTCTAGTGGGCTGGCTGAGTCTGGTCACATTGGTAGCTTCCAAACCAGTTTAGAACTGAACTCAGGGTGGGAGCACAGTAAACTGTCATTAACAGTATGAACATTTTTTAATGAATAGGTTGCTGACTTGATAGAACATAGGCTAAATTATTGGCTAGGCTTGTAAGGGCCTCAAGCCAATAGCCTAGTAACTTCCTATGATCCTATAATAGACTCCCTCTCCATGTCAAGCAGAGTACCTCATTAAGCCTTTTAAACACAACCTGGATAACTGGATGGGGAACAGAAAATACACCCCTGGGATTCCACCTATGTCCCTGCTGGACAGTGGCATAGGTTGGTGACTTGTTGGAACATGGGTTAAATTCTTGGCTAGGCTTGTAAGGGCCTCAGGGCCAGTAGCCTATTAACTTCCTTTGATTCTATGATCCTGCGAATGAAAAAAAATAGAATGAAAAATTAATCTGAGTTGACTTTATTGTGGATGTCGTCTGTAGATTCAGAAAGAGTATTCTGTACTCTTAGTTCCATGTCATGGCCAGAAGTTAAACTAGGTAGTGGCTAGGAGATTATTTGACATTAGATGAATCATGATTTGCAAGTGAAAAAAAAAAGATGTAGAACTTTTAAAGGGAGGGGAAGAGAAAGGTGGTAGGTATTAACTTAGGTAATTCTACCAATGAATTCTTTGTGTACAGGAATTGCAATAGATGATTCCCATATTTTTGGAGCACACATTCCGCTAATTCACTGATTTATAAGGCTAAAAATAGGTAAATACTTCTGCTGATAGCATTAGATATTAAAAGAGCAAGTTAAATGTTGCAGTAGAACCTGCCTTTAGCTTACTAAGGAGGTTTTAAATTAAATAGCCATCCATTTAGAATGTCAAAACTCACAATACCGAGTTCCAGAATGTGGAGACTGAATGACTGAGACTTGCATATACTAAGTCCAAGGTTGCTATTTCATGAAATATTCCCTGTTCTCTGAGGAATGTGATTTTGAGACATGCACATATATATATATATATATATATATATATATATATATATATATATATATATATATATATATATATATATATATGGGTCTAGGACACATGCTCGACTATGTATATGAACATGTCCGAATCACAAAACATCGAGCACACATACACGAAAGCACTTAACATCAAAAAGCGTTTCCGTGTATGTGTAGTTCAAAAAAAAAGAAAAATCTACGTTTCTGCAGCCCCCTGCACCCCCCACACCCCACTACTTTATTATTCTCACTCCAAGATCGCACTACAGCGGGAAAAAGGGAATTTTCCCTTACCCGCACTGTAGTCTGATCTACGAAACAGGCACACATACACAGAAGCGCTTGTCGATGTTCAGCGCTTTTGTGTATGTGTGTTCGATGTTTTGTGATTCAGACATATACTAGTCTAGCATGTGTCCGGATCCCATATATATATATATATATATATATATATATATATATATATATATATATATATATATATATATATATATATATAGGTTTACTTCATAACATTGAATTTCATAACATTGAGACCATAACATCGAAAATTCAAAACACTGAAAACCCAAAACATTGAAAACTCAGAACATTGAAAGTGTGCTTCATAACATTGAAAACTACATTGCACAAGTAAATAATATTACCTCCACCTACAACAACACCTAACTAACAAACACACCTTCTACTATGTTTCTGCAGGGGAGCAAGCCCACCCCTGCAGCCCTCTTCCCCCACACCCCCCCATAAATTAAATATACCAACTCCAAGATCGCACTACAGTGGAAAAAAGTTAATTTCCTAACCCTAGTGTATGGTGATTGTGATACAGTGAGGTTAGCAAATTAACTTTTTTCCACTGTATTGCTATTTTGGAGTTGGTATATTTAAATTTATGAAGGGTGTGGGGGGAAGAGCCCCCCACATGGGGGGGGTGCAGGGGGGCTTGCCCCCTGCAGAAACATAGTAGAAAGTGTGTTTGTTAGTTAGTTGTTGTTATAGGTAGAGAGGATGTTATTTACATATGCATTGTAGTTTTCAATGTTATGAAGCACACTTTCAGTGTTCTGAGTTTTCAATGTTTTGGGATTTAGATGTTTTGGTCTCAATGTTATGAAATTCAGCTTTATGAAATTTCAATGTTATGAAGTAGTATGTTCAGGAGTATGGGGGGACTTGTACCCCCCACATCAGCGGTGCAGGGAACTTTTCCACCTGCTAAGAAAACAAAAACCTTTCCTAGTTTTGTAAGCTTTTACATTCAGTCCTTGTATACATACAACAGCCTACAATATATTGTTTTACCCAAAATAAGGTAACAACTGCAGCTTCATTACACTACACAGCAAATGCACATAACATTTTGCTTTCTTTGCACACATGGAAAAGAAGCTGTAATTGTGAGGTAAGGCCTTGGTTGTGCAGCAGACTCTTTCCAGTGTGTGTGTGTGTGTGTGTGTGTGTGTGTGTGTGTGTGTGTGTGTGTGTGTGTGTGTGTGTGTGTGTGTGGAGTACATATTCAAAATGTGTTGAGTATGACTGTTAATGAGCTGTAATATAGCATTAATCCACTGAAATTAGTGCTGCTTAAATGGCTTTAATCAATGCCACCATTTATAACTCTCAACCTGCAGATAGTGAAAATAAACTCAAAATCTGAACAGGTAATTACCATAACATTTGAATACCAAATATGACGTATCTCTTCCTACTCTCAGTAGGAATGGATGATACTATTCAGAAATACATCTTTAAAAAAAAAAGAATGACAAACATGATGGAAATATTTAAGCACATTATCAAAAAAATGATTGGTGCCACCAGTATGTTGACCATTTAGTGTGGTTTTCTGTGTACTAGACAGCTTCAAAATCCACGTGTGACGAGCATGATTCAGAAAACTGTATGAAGAGATAAATCAAGCCTGAAAATAGAGACATAGCTCCAAAAATAGATGCATCATGTGCAGGGGTAAATCAGGCCTGAAAACATTAATCAAAAAATCCATGTGGAAACGAGGTGCATTTGGGTTCTGGCATTCTCTTCCCATTTCCACACCATTTTCTGGATACTGGTTTATTGCCTTGGTATTTTCAGGCCTAAAAACATGTACGCTCCTCCAAAATAGGGACAGTTGTGAGGTCTGTCATCATTTTGGTACACTTTTAATCAGCTGTGCAGTTCAGCAATTTATACGTAGTACATTTTCCTTCATAAACAGTACATCACCAACTCAAAACTTAAAACTGAAGACTCAAACAAACTCCAATGGCAGCAATGAATATTCACAGACAAAAGATTAATTTTTAAACACTTTTGTTCTTTAATTTAATTCAAACTTCATCAGTACACACTAAACAGTACTCTGCAGGACACAGCTTCCATGTCTTCTCTTGTTAATATTACCAACTGCCCACATCCTCTGTTGTTACATATTACATATTCCAGGTGTGTGAAACATTGAGGTAAACATGATCTGGTGAACTACTGCCACAACATAACACAGGCAATTAAAAGTCTGCCAAGGTTACACTGTTTGGAATAGACATTTTGGCAAACTTTTTCAACAAGTGCTTATCAGCCATACTATATGAAGGAAGGCATTGACAAGAATGCTGAGCAAAAAGAGAGGGCCGTCAGTCAATAAGTATGCAGTCTGAAAGAACAGAACAGCCTCCTGAATGATTAGCTGTGTTTACTTCAAGTTCTTCGGTCTCTCCACAGGAACTTACTCAGAAGTCCATGCACAAGCATGTCATGTGTGTGTGTTGTGTTGGCACAGCAAGAAAAAAAAAACAATAAATAGCATACAAACCCACCCAATCTCCAAAACACCAGACATGAAAAAAGCAAGACTTTTCAAACATAGGCCCCTAGTCGTCATGACCTGGCCTGCCATTAGTTCAGTACTTCACTTCCTCTCCATGTACATGTGCTTGTCACTAGGGACACAGGCAGAGACAATTTGTTAGTCTCCTTCTCTGTTAAAGTGGAGATGGAGAACAGTACGGTACAGGCCACCATCCAGTCTGAGATCTTAAAGGGAGGAAAAAGACAATTATTCTCAAGAGCTAGGCAGTCTGTCTCACTCCTACTACCACACCAGCTGACACACAAAGACACAACTTCAAAGGTTTTGTGGACCACAATCTAAATGACAAGTAGCAGTCATATTAGGTAGCAGAGGCCGTGGGCTTGATGTGAGAGGTTGTATACCTGTGGGAAAGTCTCAGTGGTGTGAGAATAGAAAACAAAAAGTGATTGGCTACCTTAAATGTAAACTTTTTTCCTGGCCATTGAGGCAAAAGAGCCATCACCAGACTAATTAGTCTTACTGGACAGGGTGGGGATGCATCACAAGAACATAGCAAGAGAGTGATGGGGCGGGGTGTATCTCAAAATGTGGAAAGAGTAGCAAAGGAGGGGTGCACTGTGGCAACTTGCCAGCACTACACAAGCACTAATGTAAGGGAAGACTGAAGGTGGGGAATAGGAAGCATTTCCACACAGCAGCAGCAGTACCTCCATATCATGTTGGTGGCCTCTGTATACCCAGAGCTGCCGAATAAATAAATAAAACTGAAAAATAGCCCATACAAGATTGGCACCCTAGGTGGCCACCTAGTTCATCTATCCTTAAGACCAACCCTGACTAGCCAGCAAAGCTAGCTAGCATGCACACATGGGAAGAGGATGTTTATGAGTTTGGCTCTCTTCAAACTACCCAATGTATCTGTAGTCACATGCACTTAGGAGTCTTCCCTAGGACAGTCTGGTTCTGATACCCTCAATCTTTCCCTTCCACAAGGGACCAAGGATAGATCTGACTATTTAGCTCCAACCCCAACTGAACAGCATACAAAGTGCAAACATAAAAGAAGCACTTGTACTCCCCTCAGGAGTCCCTTACTGAAGATACCAATCACAATGAAGGGCCTGGTCTCCTGGTACCCCCCCCCCGAGGACACCACTTTTGTTGAGTTAATGGAATTATTAAAACAAAGGTGGAATTTGTCCACCAATATGCCTTCCCTAGATGAGGAGGTATTTTTGAGGCTTTCAAGGCTGGCACATCTACTTCCTGGGTGGTCCCTCCTGCTGCTCACCTGATTGATGTGGGCTCACAGAGGGCATGGCAGGATCCTAATGTGGTGGAGCCAATTTCTTGCAAACTAAATAAGGTGCTCATCTCCCCCAGGGACTGTCCTCATTGGAGTAAATGGCCTCTTTTTGGTTGAATTGTGATTGCAGCAGCCACAAAGGGGTCCCTCAGCAGGACAGTGACAGCAGAAATTTTCAGCCACTACAGCCAGCTTTGCAGCAATTGTGTTGTAACTTCCCATCAGTTCAAACATGACAGCTACCTTGATCTCATTCCTCAACAGGGACAGTCAATAAGGATGTTTGAGTCTATATTTGGCTACCTGGTCTCCTGTAGGCATTCCCTCCATTTCCGCTGATAACAACATTCCTACAGAAAGCCTCCATACATAAGAGAGATGTGATTATTTTTAAACTGTTTTGGCCATGACAAGTTTCCTCTGACAGCCCTTTTTGTAACTCTAGCTTCAACTTTTATGACCATCATGGGTCCTGGATCCCAAACTGGATCTCCCATCTTACTTGCCTGTTGAGCCTCATCTGGACATCAAGTCTCTCAAACTACTCACATGGTTTCTCCAGTTCCAGTGATGACCAATGACTCCTGTTTACCCTCTAAAGTGGAACGAGTCATCAGCTGGACAGAAGCATTCCACTTACAAAAATTTACAAGAGTAAATGAAAAATGTTCTCTGCATGAGTCATTTACAAAGGACTGGCTCCCTTTTTGGCAGACCTTTTTTGTTCAGGAGCAAGTTACTCAACCATTCTGGAACAAGTTGCAGCCATTTCAAATATTTATGCTGGACCAAATTCTTATTCCATAGGGTCCTTTAAGATTTAAGGATACAGAAACTCCTTGGGATCATATCCTGATACTGCAATCCCTTAAACAACCTCCCACTGAGCCTACCTCTTCTGCTAACTTAAATTTATTTCTTGGAAGATTTTGTTTTTGGTGGCCTTTACTTCTGTAAGATCATGATCTGAAATACAGGCCTTGTCTTGCTACCATCCTCATTTAATTTTTCACAAAGATTAGCCCTCAAACAGTGTATTGTCAGATGGCTCTTGTGTTGGTCGGATAAACATTTTATGCCTGCTTGGAATCCTGTGTGGGATATTGGTAATGAGGAGGTCAAATAAGGAGCATCAACCTGAGGAATGCTTTGGCCTCAAAGGGTGTTCGCCGTTTCTGTGAGATTTTACAGATAAAGGATGGAATGCTGCCTAAAGTGGCCATGGAGTCAGCCTTGAATCAGTCAGTATGTTTTGCTCATTTTCCCCTAATCATTCTAACCATGGAGAATGCATTCTGCATACTTTAGATGTGCATAGCCAACTGAGATGTTATCGGCATCATACAAAACCAAATCATAAAGATGTTCAACTTTGTGTCCTTTTCTAAAACCGAAGTAGGGACTAAAGTTCGAAAAGTCACCTTGTCTAGGTGGCTGTTGGATTCTGTTATTTTTGTCTGCAATTCAAGGGCTTATCCCTTTTAGTCAAACCACAAACATTTTCCACTATATCAGTTTCTTCTTCTGCTGACTTTTTCAAACATTCATCAGTGGATGATATCTGTGCAACAGCAACATTGTCTACAGTGCACACCTTTGTTAGACATCATAAACTGGATCGCACTTCTAGAGCCAGAGCAGCCATACAGTCCACCATTCTCAAAGGTATCCTGGCATGATGGTGCCCAGGAAATGAAGTAGCTGAGAAATCAGTCCCAAACTTTTGAGATGGAGGGAGGAGACAACATAGGATACAAAATATATGTAATTACCATAACACAAGATTATTGTTGTCCCTCTCTATCTCAACAACCCTATCTTCTTTCCCTTTTGAAAATATCACAACTCCTCATGTTTTTCCTAGACAATCATGATGGACCTTGCCTGAATCCTTCATGCTACCCTTTCGAGTTCCCTTTTCCCTGTGGCTTTTCATCTGTTTTATGGGGAAGCTCAACCTGAGGAGTATTCTTAACACAAAACATTATGGGAGATAGCGACCACCTGATAAGGTCTGAAGTTGCCATCTCAGATCTGCCCTGAGATGGATACCCAAAACTGTTGTGCTGGACAGAGAGGGATGACAAGGATTTATCATTGTGGTATGTACATAACTTTCATTTTTCCATTACATTACAAATCAGAAAACATAGTTTCTCTTCATTTAGTGAATGTGCCTACATTCAGAAAAATTAGACTTCCTATTTCTAAGTTCATTACAGCAATATTTTGTGACACATTCCTTCCATGGGTTGAATATCCCCAGGTCACCCTTCCTTTCACTTTTGGATTTTTAAGTTCAGTGAATGTTAGACAAGGCCACTTGAGTAAAATATTGCTGCAACAATTAGTCTTGGTGAGCTCTTTTGGTTAGTGCCCTCCCAGTGGTCAGTTATTCATAATCCCCATCAGTCTCCTTTTGGCCATTTCTACTTGGGGACAGAGTGTCTCATCAACTGCCTTCATGTCTCACTGTCCTACCTTCCTTGAGAGTCATGTTTGACTGTCACACATGCTGGTGTGAACGACCTGAGACGTACCTCCCTGGACTACATGAAAAGAGACATAGAGGAGCTCTCTGATTATGTAGCCCAGGCAGGTATGACCCTGACCCTGAGCAGTATCCTTCCTTCACCAAGAATGATGCCACAACATAGAGACAAGATGATCAGCTTTAACAATTAGCTTAATTTCTGGTGTCATTCAAAGGGGATCCAGTGTCTGTCTGCCTGGGATGACATGCTTGACAAGCCACACTGCTTCGCAAGGGACGGCTTGCACCTGTCACTCCTGGGATTCCGGATATTGGCTAAGGCTCTTGCCACCCCCATAGTGCCTTTTTTAGGCAAGGCTCAAATTCTAAACCTACCACCCTAGAAAACAAAAATGGGAAGAAACTAAGGGTAATGCTGCTCAATGCCAGAAGTCTAAATCTCAAAATGCATGCACTCGAGGCCCTTCTCAGTATGGAGAACATCGATGTCTGTGCTGTGAATGAAACCTGGTTCAAGGCTCCTGAGAGCACCCCAGCACTATCAGGCGTTTCGGCCCCAAAACCCGGACCACACCACAAAAGGAGGGGATGTATCCATATTCATCAAGGATACCCACACCTCCAGGTTGGTGGCAACGCACGAAGCATCAGAAACCATCCAGGTGCAATTAACCATAGGCAAAACTGCTCTACAATTTGTAGCATGCTACAGGCCACCCTCTCAAACTCAGGAACCCCACACAGCCTTCCTGAAGACACTGGAGGGTATAAATGTATCTCCAAACACCATTATATTGGGTGACTTCAACTACCCGAATATAGACTGGGAACATTACTCAAGCCCCAACATTCTAGCCCAAAGGTTCCTGGAGTTCATAAATTCAAATGCCATGGAACAACTAGTCACCGTTCCCACAAGAGGAGAAAATATACTAGATCTCATCATCACAAACTTGGGGACAAAATGCTCCACACCGAAGTATATCCTCATTGGTGAGATCAGATCACAAACTTATCTCACTGGAAATCCACATCCCGCCCCCACCCCAAACAAAAAAGACCACAGTGAAGAACTTCTCTAAAGCAAACTTCAAACTACTCAAGACTGGTGTGGTATCCTTCAAGGCCCCCGAGCCAGTGGAAACCACAATCCAAGCTGCAGAAGCCCTTACAAATGCCTTCTATGAACACCTCCAGGACTGCATGGATCAGGCAATCCCTAATAAAACCAAGACTCTTTCCACCAAGGGCAAACGTCCAGTCTGGTGGACCCCAGCCATAAACAAACTTTACAATAAGAGGAGAAAGCTGTTACATGATAGAGCAAAATCCATAAAAGAGAAGACACCCTTGATCATTATTAGTAAAAAAATACGAGCACTCATAAAATCATCCAAGGCCAACTTTGAGAGAAAAATTGCAATAGATTCAAAAGACAATCATAAGGCCTTCTTCAGCTATGTTAGAAACCTGGGTGGAAACTCCCAGATATGCGCAGAATTAGTCTAAAATGATACAAAAATCACTGAACCCACAGACATTGCCAACATACTGGCAGACAGGTTCAGTGCAAACTTCACCCCCCTCCCCAACAAAAGGAGAGATAACTATCCCAGCGGAGTGTAGACTCCCAGACATCTCAAATGCGCAGGTGAAAGCTGCTCTCTCTAAAGCTAAAAACACAGCATCAATGGGACCGGATGGTGTCCCCGGCTGTGTGCTACATGAACTCAACGAGGAACTAAACCCGCATATAAGGCAGCTGTTTAATCTTAGCCTTACCACAGGATACGTGCCCAAGGAGTGGCATACGGCAACTGTGGTCCCACTCCACAAAGGCGGTGCCTCTACGGACCCTGGTAATTACCGCCCCATAAGCTTAACAAGCCTGGTCTGCAAAGCTATGGAGAGGATCATAATGGAACTCATAAACAAAGACATAGGGGACTTGCAGACATTGGACCCGACCCAGTTTGGCTTTGTCAAGGGCAGATCATGCCTTTTGAACTTGGTTGACTTCTTCGAAACAGTCACCAAGGCCATTGATGAGGGAAAGGCAGTCCATACAGCCTACCTTGACCTTGCAAAAGCTTTCAACACAATACCCCACTCGGGTATTATAGAGAAACTTACCAGCTTAAATGTAAACCCATATGTCACAAGATGGGTTGCAAACTGGCTAAAGGACAGAACCCACAGGGTTAGAGTTGCTGGCGCCATGTCAGACTCCAAGCCGGTCACAAGTGGTGTCCCACAGGGCTCAGTCCTTGGCCCCCTGTTCGGCATCTACTTCTCAGAAGTACAGGCAAACATAGGAGGACTATGGCTGACAAAGTTTGCAGATGACTGCAAACTGGGCGGCATAGTGGAAAGTACATCGGACACAGATATTCTTCAGAGGGGTCTCACGGAAACTGATAACTGGTGCCAGAGCCATGGCCTGAAGTTAAATGCCAAAAAATGTATAGTCATACCCTTCGGGAAAAACAAGGTAACCCCAAGCTACCATATAGGTGGCAATCCATTAAACACAGAAGAGGTTATCAGGGACCTGGGGACCCAGGTTGACAGTGGCCTTTCTTTTGACACTCACATTGCTAAAGTGGTTAGAAAGACCTTCTACATTGCCCACCTGATCACGAAGGAATTCACATCCAGATCAAGTGAGGTCATTGTTCCCCTGTACTCTTCACTTATCAGACCAATGATCGAGTACAATGCCCCATTCGGGATGTATCTCACCCGACACCTGCAGCAATTGGAGAGACCCCAAAAGTTCCTCACCAAAAGGATAAAGGGACTCCAAAATCTGTCATATGCTGCCAGACTGAAGAAACTCCAGCTCTATTCAGTCACATGCCGCCTGCTCAGAGGTGACCTGGGCCTGACATACAAGGCCATGTCCAACCCGGAATTAATGGACATGCTCCACCTCAAAAAATCCAAATCTACCAGATCCACTA
The DNA here is from genome assembly GCF_019279795.1 of Protopterus annectens. Taxonomy (NCBI): domain Eukaryota; kingdom Metazoa; phylum Chordata; order Ceratodontiformes; family Protopteridae; genus Protopterus; species Protopterus annectens. The sequence continues at coordinate 1,558,552,727 of NC_056726.1, forward strand.
GAGCAAGCGACTTAAACCTTAGCACGGATATAAATAGGACATGCTGGAGGGATAGATTTATCACCCAGAGACTCCCTATGCTGTGGAATAAAATCCCGGTCCATGTGAGGCAGAGCACCTCGCTGGCTCTGTTCAAGAGAAATCTTGACCGGTGGATGGGAGATCGTAGGTTTACCCCGGGAATCATCTCTGTGTCACTGCTGGACTGAGGCACAACAAACTAATGGGCACAGTATTTTTTAACATAAGGGGTGGCGTAAGCCACAAAACTTTGGGCTAGGCTTATAAATACCTTAGGGCAGATAGCCTAGTATAAACCTATGAACCTATGAACCTATGAACACATCTTTATTCATGCAATCCATCCATCTCTTGCTTGGACGTCCTCACATCCCTCTTGCCTTCTTTCTGTCTCTTAAGTGGTTTCTTATTAGTATTCATCTTCAGTAAATTCACTGACATGAAAGCAGTTTATGGCAACACATTTATTTTTCAGAACAGAATGACAACAAGCTGAGATTACACATAGTGTGCAATTACGCAAAATCTATAACAAATCTAACAAGGGAGACCTAAGTACATGAAACAAGGCTCATGTGGCACCCTATAGAATACTCTTTCCAATCATAATTCATATCTTTACATGCCAGCAGAATAATATAATCATCATTTAGTAGCTGCTGAAATTTTGTTACACTTTGGAAAGTTTTCATCTCTGAACAGTTTCTCGTGACTTCAGTAATTTTCCTTTCCACCAACAGCACTGTATTCAATACAGATCTTGTAATACGAAAAGGACAAAAAACAAATACATATTATTTATATTTCAGACTTCTTCTCTTAGGCAAGCAATGTTCCATAATATTCCTTTGTTTTATAACAAAGCAGAACTAAACTTGCACCATACAGCTGCCATAACCATGTCTCATAGAATACAACTATGTTTTCCAGTCTAGCTTACCTAGGACTAATTTTGAAATACTGTAATTCATTTTGACGGTTGTAATGTTTGAAATCATTCTGCTAGAGAAAATCCATTCTGAAGCTTATATTTTAATATTTTTCCTTAACATCTCTCCCAAATCTTCTTTAACAAATTGTCTTCTGCTTTTCAGCACATGCGACAGAACTACTGTAACCTGTTCTCCTTGATCGTTTCTGCAATTTAGGTCCTTTTGTTTCTAGTCGGATTATCTCATTTATATGTCTATCCCACAGTGTGCGTCTCACTACCTATCTCAGGGACTTCCTCTCCATCACCTTGATTTAAAGTATAGTAACATTAACGAGAAAAAGAAAATCAACATCACCCTGGGGTACTTAAATATGGGCATCCAATCAAGCAGAGGCAGTCAAGTTAAGTCCTTCCTTTCATTGTATACTACCATGCAAATAGTGACCGTCCCACAAGATTAAACCCTTCTTCAGGTTGACACTCCTTACTAGATCTCTTCATTACCAACATTCCCCACAGGATGTCTGGCTTAAATGCTTATACAACCACCACAGTGACCATATCACAATATGGGGCATTTTATCTTTCAAATCCCCCTCTCCCCTATAACAATGATCACTAGAACAATCAGCATCCAAGGAAGAAGTATTAATGCTGATCTGCTCTTTACTGAGTCTACAGACCCATGCAGAGCACTTGAGGTCTTTAACTCTTACACAAAGTAAGTTCTTGTCAAACACTTTCCATCTACTAAAAGATACTTAAAGGGGCAAATTGTCCCTATTTAGTACCTCCGTAAAAAGCTCATGAAAGACAGGGACCAAGCTTAGTAACTTTGGAAAATCACACATAATAATCATTACCAATCCTTCCTTAGCCTACAAAACAATTACAAATGCCAGGTTGACATGTCCTCACACTAAACTTAATTCTACACTAGTGCATCTCAAACAATTTTGGTAGGCAATCAAGAACATAACCATAGTTCAACGCTTGCACTGGTAACAACAACAGAAAAGCAAACATAGACACACTTAAGGACTTCAAAATGTTCATAACCTCTCCAGTAATTGTAGCACTCAAAATGTTAATCCTTTATTTCAGTCTAGTTACAACATAACTCTGCACCCCAAAGTCCAACTACCCTATTCCTCATCCAAGTAACCCCTCAAGTACAACTTTCAAATATATCTCTTTCTGCTGACTGGCCTCCTCCAATTTATTTCATGGAAATAGCAGCAAAGTCTGTCAAAACCAATTAAAGAAATTATACAATAAATTTAACCCAAATCCAAACAGCTTGCCTCTGTCTTTCCTGAAAATGAGTACCAACTACCAACACACTATCAAGCACTCCATCAAAATTCCAGTTCCTAAGACTTCATCTGCAATATCCACATGGGATTTTTATTCAACATCAATCCTCTACTCAATCACAAAGGCTACAAAGGCATTTGAGTAAATGATGTATGACTAGCTCTTTGAAAGCCTCAACAAATACGATCTCCTACAGTAATCAGGACACCTTTTGGAGACACATTTAGAGGAAAATGAAGTGAGCAGCATATTCCTCCTGACTGGAACCACCTTCCAACAGAACCTAGATTATATAATATTTATTTTTCAGGAACAGGTAGTAGAAATCTTAAAACCACATAGAGGTGTACACATTTCCTAGATAAGGGCTATTCACCACCAAATCTCATTTGAATGTCAATTGCTCCTTTTGACCCCTTTTGTAGTCCTAAAGATACAGAACATTCAGGTGATCATGCTCCAAATCAGAAATTCTCTTTCTGTAAATATGTCTATAGATGTGTTACTGTTCATTGCAACATGCTAAGAATGTGTTACTGTTTATTGCAACATGCTAAGAATGTGTTACTGTTCATTGCAACATGCTAAGAATGCTGCATCTGTACAATGTTATGAATCTTTACAATACTATGTAACATGAAAGAACAACTGCATTTACATGTTAATAAATAACTACTTTCTAAATCCGAGATTTTGTGTATCTGAATTAGCCTTATTTCTTTAACTGAAATACTCTAATTTCTGCTGTAGAATCCTTAGATCAGTCCACCCACCTGGTCAACAAAGCAAAAATAAATAAAATAAAAAGTGCTCAGGTTTCTGTGCCTTACAGGAACACTGGTCACAGAACTGTTTTGTGCACCTTACTTTTTAGCTTCTTTGGTATTTTTCTGTCACACTACCCCTGACCCTCTGTGCCAGTTGGCTGCAGCCCTTCTGATTCTAGCTTGCTCAGACAAGCTCCACGTGGGTTTACAGAGTGGTCCTAGCAGCAGGGAACTCAGAAAAGCGACTACCTTCTGGATTTAAGTATCTTTGCTTTTGTTTCACTTGAAATAGCTTCTGTAGCTTACCTTGAACTAGCCTGAACTGTTTTTTAACTGATTGCTGCATTATTTTAAAATCTGCACTTAAAGTTACATTTTAGTCGAATTTGATCGAAAGTTTGCTTGTTTGTTTGTTTAATTTAACTGAGGAGGCTGCCCACTAAAGTGTGCTAGCCTGTGTAACTAATTTATCACTGTTTCTGCATTTTCTGTGTGTTTCTACCAAAAAAAAAAATAATCCTTGTTTTCCCGCCTTCCTCGACTAGTTTAGACCAGTTTACAGGCATTGCTGTATTCTGGGCTGTGGTGTAGTTCCTGTGTTGTCCATTGCCTTACTTGGATAGAAGGAAGTTTCTTTGCTCACCAGTGGGAGTGGGGAGCCTTGAGCAGCCTACCTGTCCTTGGGGGAAGTGACCTCAGCACAAGAAGCTGTAGTAATTGGTTGTTTTGGACCATTTCTAGCTCTTTTGTAGTTCACTGTTTAAAATCCGCCTCTGGGCATTTTTTTCTGGCTATACTGCTCAGACAAGCTCCACGTGGGTTTACAGAGTGGTCCTAGCAGCAGGGAACTCAGAAAAGCGACTACCTTCTGGATTTAAGTATCTTTGCTTTTTTTTTCACTTGAAATAGCTTCTGTAGCTTACCTTGAACTAGCCTGAACTGTTTTTAACTGATTGCTGCATTATTTTAAAATCTGCACTTAAAGTTACATTTTAGTCGAATTTGATCGAAAGTTTGCTTATTTGTTTGTTTAATTTAACTGTGGAGGCTGCCCACTAAAGTGTGCTAGCCTGTGTAACTAATTTATCACTGTTTCTGCATTTTTGTGTGTTTCTACCAAAAAAACAAAAAAACAAAAAATAATCCTTGTTTTCCCGCCTTCCTCCGCTAGTTTAGACCAGTTTACATGCATTGCTGTATTCTGGGCTGTGGTGTAGTTCCTGTGTTGTCCATTACCTTACTTGGATAGAAGGAAGTTTCTTTGCTCACCAGTGGGAGTGGGGAGCCTTGAGCAGCCTACCTGTCCTTGGGGGAAGTGACCTCAGCACAAGAAGCTGTAGTAATTGGTTGTTTTGGACCATTTCTAGCTCTTTTGAAGTTCACTGTTTAAAATCCGCCTCTGGGCATTTTTTTCTGGCTATACTGCTCAGACAAGCTCCACGTGGGTTTACAGAGTGGTCCTAGCAGCAGGGAACTCAGAAAAGTGACTACATTCTGGATTTAAGTATCTTTGCTTTTTTTCACTTGAAATAGCTTCTGTAGCTTACCTTGAACTAGCCTGAACTGTTTTTTAACTGATTGCTGCATTATTTTAAAATCTGCACTTAAGTTACATTTTAGTCGAATTTGATCGAAAGTTTGTTTGTTTGTTTGTTTAATTTAACTGTGGAGGCTGCCCACTAAAGTGTGCTAGCCTGTGTAACTAATTTATCACTGTTTCTGCATTTTCTGTGTGTTTCTACCAAAAAAACAAAAAAAAAATCCTTGTTTTCCCGCCTTCCTCGACTAGTTTAGACCAGTTTACAGGCATTACTGTATTCTGGGCTGTGGTGTAGTTCCTGTGTTGTCCATTACCTTACTTGGATAGAAGGAAGTTTCTTTGCTCACCAGTGGGAGTGGGGAGCCTTGAGCAGCCTACCTGTCCTTGGGGGAAGTGACCTCAGCACAAGAAGCTGTAGTAATTAATTGTTTTGGACCATTTCTAGCTCTTTTGTAGTTCACTGTTTGCACGGCTTTGCGCAGTTGTGCGCATAGCGCAGTGCCGGTTAAACAAGGTTAAACTTTTTCTGGCTCCGCCAAGTCTGCTCTTCAAATTTTCCCTTAAGGAAGCTCTACTCTTAGTATAACCAGACTACTCACTGTATTATAAGCCTAGCACTTGTTCTCAATACTTCTCTACTAAGTAAGCACTCTCGTACTAAGTAAAGCACTACATCTACTTACCACCCCTGTGAATATCCACTTCTCTTAAAGGTATACCACTCCCTTATACTGTTCTAGCATGTCGAGTGGTAGATTACTGGCGTCGTCTCCAGTTCAGCTGGTCAATCTGGGTATCTTGAGACAATGCTACAATTGTCTCATGTACACAGACAACCCTCTCCTCCTCCCAACAAACACAAATACATGTGAGAGATGCAACTATATAGCCAAACTGGAGGCTGAACTCTCTCAACTCAGGGCTGGCATGACCAGACAGGAGGAGGTGGCAACCACACACACAACAATCCCAGTCCCACATAGACCTACCACAACTGCAAACCAAACACATAAAAACACAAAGACATACTCGGAGGCTCTAATAAAAAACTTACCAAAACAACAGAGGCTCCCAAAGCAGACATCCAAAAATCCACCACCTCAAAACAAAACAAATGCAACACATACTTCAATAAATCAGTGTGTCGACCAATCGCAGCCCTTAAGGCCAAACACCTTGCCTGATACACTAGTAATAGGTGACTCCATAGTCAGACACACTGATGTCCCACTGACCAGGCTGAACAAGGAGAAGGTGACTGTGAGCTGTCTATTGGGAGCTAGGATCCGCCACATAACACACACACACACTCAGGTCACTCCAAAGCAAGTACAAATATGACTCCGTCATTGTCCATGCTGGTGTGAATGACCTGAGACGTACCTTCCTGGACTACATGAAAAGAGACATAGAGGAGCTCTCCGATTATGTAGCCCAGGCTGGTATGACCCTGACCCTGAGCAGCATCTTGCCCTCACCAAGAATGATACCACAATACAAAGACAAGATGATCAGCTTTAACAATTGGCTCAAGTACTGGTGTCATTCTAAGGGGATCCAATGTCTGTCTGCCTGGGATGATATGTTGGACAAGCCACGCTGCTTCGCAAGGGATGGCTTACACCTGTCACCACTGGGCTTCCGGATATTGGCTAAGGCTCTTGCCACCCCATAGTGCCTTTTTTAGGCAAGGCTCAAAAGACAAACCCACCTCCTTAGAAAACAAAAATGGAAAAAAACTAAGGGTAATGCTGCTCAACGCCAGAAGTCTAAATCTCAAGATGCAGGCACTTGATGCACTCCTCAACATGGAGAACATCGACGTCTGTGCCGTAACTGAAACCTGGTTCAAGGCTCCTGAGAGCACCCCAGCGCTACCAGGATATACCTCGTATCATGCTTTTCGGCCCCAAAACCCGGGCGGAACCACAAAGGGAGGAGGAGTGTCCATATTCATAAAGGACACCCACACCTCCAGGTTAGTAGCAACACATGAAGCATCAGAGACCATACAGGTGCAACTAACCATAGGCAAAACTGCTATACAACTGGTAGCATGTTACAGACCACCATCCCAATCTCAAGAACCCCACTCAGCCTTCCTGAAGACATTGGAGGATATGAATTTATCACAAAATACCATCATACTGGGAGACTTCAACTACTCAAACATAGATTGGGTACATTATTCTAGCCCTAATACCCTAGCCCAAAGGTTCCTGGAATTCATAAATTCAAATGCACTGGAACAACTAGTCACCTCTCCCACTAGGGGAGATAATATACTAGACCTGATCATCACAAACATGGGGACAAAATGCTCCACACCGGAAGTATACCCCTCACTAGTGAGATCTGACCACAAACTAATCACCCTGGATATACATATCCCACCTCCACCCCAGCACAAAAGACCACAGTGAAAAACTTCTCAAAAGCAGACTTCACTCTTCTTAAGACTGAGATGGTATCCTTTAAGCCCACTGTGCCAGTGGATACCACATCCCACAATGCCGAATCCTTCACTAATGCTTTCTATGGACATCTCCAAGAATGCATGGATCATGCAATCCCAAACAAATCCAAGTCCCTCTCCACCAAATGTAAGCATCCTGTCTGGTGGACCTCAGCCATAAACAAATTGTATAACAAAAGAAGGAAGCTACTGCACATCAGAGCGAAATCCCATGAAGGGAAGACATCTCTGATCAACATTAGCAGAAAACTACGTTCTCTCATAAAAACATCCAAGGCAAACTTTGAGAGAAAAATCACTAAGGACACTAAAGATAACCACAAAGCCTTCTTCAGCTATGTTAGAAACCTGGGCGGAAACCCTCAGATATGCTCAGAATTGGTTCACAACAACAAAAAAATACACTGAACCCACAGATATTGCTAACATTCTGGCTGACAGGTTCAGTGCAAATTTCTCCCCTCCTTCACCCCCAAAAGAAGAAATACTTATCCCAGCTGAATGTAATCTCCCTGTCATCTCAGATGTCCAAGTGAGAACCGCCCTAAACAAACCAAAAAACACAGCATCAATGGGACCTGACGGTATCCCGGGGTGCGTGTTACGTGAACTCCAAGAGGAGCTAAACCCACACATAAAAATGCTATTTAACCTTAGCATTACTGCAGGATATGTACCTGAACACTGGCGTACAGCAACAGTGGTCCCACTCCACAAGGGGGGTGCCTCTACAGACCCTGGAAACTACCACCCCATAAGCTTAACTAGCCTGGTCTGCAAAGCTATGGAAAGAATCATTATGGAACTCATAAACAGAGACATAGGGGACCTACAGACACTTGACCCCACCCAGTTCAGCTTTGTAAAGGGCAGATCCTGCCTTTTAAACCTGGTTGACTTTTTGAAACAGTCACTAGAGCCATTGATGAGGGCAAAGCAGTCCATACAGCATACCTGGACTTGGCTAAGGCCTTCGACACAATACCCCACTCAGGCATCATAGATAAGCTAAACAGCTTAAAAGTAAACCCTTATGTCACTAGATGGGTTGCAAACTGGCTAAAGGACAGAACCCATAAAGTTAAAATCGCTGGAGCAATGTCAGACTCAAAGCCAGTCACAAGTGGTGTCCCACAGGGATCTGTCCTGGGACCCCTCTTGTTCGGCATTTATTTCTCAGATGTTAAAGCAAACATGGGAGGGCTGTGGCTGACAAAGTTCGCAGATGACTGCAAACTAGGCGCCATAGTCGATACACCAGCAGACACACACATCCTACAAAAAGGCCTCACTGAAACGGACAACTGGTGCCGTAGTCACGGCCTTAAACTAAATGCCAAAAAATGTATAGTCATCCCTTCTGGAAAAAATAAAGTACCCACAAATTATCACATAGACAGCAACCCACTGAGTACGGAAAAAGTAATCAGAGACCTAGGGACCTAAGTAGACAGCGACCTCTCATTTGACACCCACGTTGCCAAAGTGGTTAGAAAAACATTCTACCTTGCACACCTCATCATGAAGGGATTCACATCCAGATCCAAGGATGTCATTGTACCCCTATATTCCTCCCTCATCAGACCCATGATTGAGTACAATGCCCCATTTGGTATGTACCTCACCCGGCATTTGCAACAGCTGGAGAGACCACAAAAGTACCTCACCAAAAGGATCAAGGGTCTCCAACATATGTCTTATTCTGCCAGACTAAAGAAACTTCAGCTCTATTCAGTAGCATACCGCCTGCTCAGAGGTGATCTCTGCCTGACGTACAAGGCCATGTCCAATCAGGATCTGATGGACATGCTCCACCTCAAAAAATCCAAATCCATCAGGACCATGAGAGCTAAAGACTTAAACCTCGGCACAAGTATGAATAGGACATGCTGTAGGGATAGATTCATAACCCAGAGGCTTCCCATGCTTTGGAACAGGATCCCAGTTCGTATTAGGCAGTTCAGCTTCAAGAGAAATCTTGATGAGTGGATGGGAGATCGTAAGTTTACCCCAGGGGTCACATCTGTGTCACTGCTAGACAGGGGCACAGTAAACTAATTCTATTATATAAGGGGACCTTCATTGTGTCAACTACTAGACAGAGGCACAGTATTCTAGATTTATTCTGTACATTTTTGTACCATTTCATGGGGTGGCAAAAGCCACATCACTATGGCTAGGCTTACAAATGCCCCAGGGCAGATAGCCTAGTACTATACTATGAAACTATGAAACTATGCAGACTTGCCTTCTCCTCAACCTCCCCTCCAAGGTGCTTGAAGCTGTTAACCTGTTTTGCTATTTCCCCTTCTGTGTCATTGTTCAGCTTCTTCTGGCTTCCATCATTTGCTGCCATGACTACTGTCTTGTCTGTATCCAGTTTCTTGCCATGTGTCTTCAGTTCTGAATTCCATTCTCCGATCATTTAATGAAGTTCTTGCTCAATGTATGCTTTTAATACCATGTCATCACTCATCACTCACTGAGGATATATTGTCATTGTTTTCCAACATTTAGTTGTATTTTCATAATTTTTCAGAATGAGTATTTTCTTATTTAACTGCCAGTTTCAGGTCTTATCTGTTTCCTAGAATGTCTTTTCAATGCACATCATCTCCAGTGGACCATAACAGGAAAGCATACACCTCTCTGTGCATCTTGCCTCCCTTGCATTGTTTAATTTGTCAAATTGCTAACCAGAGTAATCCTGTTGAATCTAATACTAATTTACAAAGCTGGTACAGGGTGAAAAGTTCCACAATACAATCTTTAATCATCATCTTTAGAGTAGCTATCCAATTTAAGCTGTACGTCTTTAGAAGGAAACTGAAGTACCTGGAGAAAACCCACATGGACATGGGTACAAGCTCCACCAAGACAATATCCGTAGGCAAAGGACTAAACCCAGGACCCTGCAATTGAGATGCAGAAGCACTAAGCACTGTTGCCACTATGTTACTGTGCTACCAAACCACGGATTGCGTTTGCCTTATTATTCCAGTTGTGGTACAAATAATTTCTGTAAAGATTAAGCTGTCATCATAAGATGATCAATAATATAAGTGAACTACAACCACGGCACTTTGGTCCACAGTCTCCTTTTCATTTTTTTCATTCATTCCATTCTAGTACTGATTTGAAAGCTGAAGACAGATTTTATACAAAAAAAAAAAAAAAAGGCTGGGCCAAAATGTCAACCTCAGAGTCCTGCAAAGGACAGCGAGAAGAGGAAAAGAGGAAAATATTGGGCGAAGGCAGAAATGAGAAATGTACAAGACAGCTCGGAGCTTTTTTGTCACTGAGCAAAAGGGGCACTTTCTTGTTGTATAAAGAAAAGTCAGCACAAAACAATAATATTAATCAAAACTCTCATCCCATCTTGCAAGGGTTCCACTGAGAATACTTACAAGGTTTCACCATCTCTCCTGCCTTAACAGAGATGCAGAACAGTAAGCAGGTAACAAAAATATGTGAGACACGAGTCACTTGCAGTAACTTTGATCAATTATAGAACATTATACAATAACCCCCCCCATTAATATTCCAAAACGTGCACGCTGATTGGTCAGTGTGCACGTTGTAAATCAGAGTTATAGTAATGGAAAAAGGTCCGGTCGCCCGAACTATTTCCATTAGTATAACTCTTTTTTTAAAGCTGTCTCGCTATGTTAAACTCCTTTAACATAGCGAGACATTTTGTAAAAAGCAACGGAGATCTTGCTTTCTCCATTGCTTTTGCCCACAGCTCTGAGGTACTGCGTAAGCATACGCATGCACAGTACATCAGAACTGCCGCAGAATACTAGACAGCTGCGGAAGGGCAGCAAGGCATTATTTAAGAAAGGTAATTATTTTTTTTCTTAAATAATGTCATTGTATAATAGCAATAACCCACTTCTGGGTGTGGGTAATGCTGGATTTACCCACAGCTGTCTTTGTTTGGCCACTCGAGCTTCGCCCTCGTGACCAAACCACACCAGCCGTGGGTAAATCCAGCAATACCCACACCCAGGCATGGGTTATTGCTATATTATTCATTGCAAAACATGGAAAATCATTTGCTTAAGGAAGGTCTGGTAAACCAAAGTTTTTTCTTGATTCAGCATGAGGCTTGTTTGAGTGCTTTAAAAATAAAGAAGAGATTATCAGTTGCATCAAAGGACTATAGCTGAGCAGGCAAACAGCAAACTGTTGGATTAATTACACTGCAAATGACCTGCAAAATAAACTTTTACAAAAAGTCCATTCCAGTACAGCAATGAGTGCAATGAGGCCTAGTTGAATCAAAACATTTTACAGATGTAGCCCCCTTTGTACATATGGGACTGTTTTGTTGATGACAAACTGAATGTGTCACCATGGATGGTTATCCATCTAAGACTTTAGAAATACAGCATAGATTTGCTACATTGTTGAAGAAGCATGTTCAAAACATGTCCATTGTGCGCTGCATAACTCACCCAAATGTTTTCTCTGAAAACCTGGAAAAGGTGATTAACTGAAAGCAGTGATGGACAAAGTGCCTGATGTACTGAGCTGCATTCATGCAAAATATCTGAATCATTGTTTGTATGACAAACTTGGAGGAGGCTGAATCTAAATTTGTAGACATGGTTTTGCATACTGTTGTGTGCTGGCTGAGCAGGAGTAAAATACTTTGATATTTCTTAACTCTTTTCTTGTTTGTCAAAGGACTTTTATCTCAAAATTGTATTGGTGCAAACTGGAACAACATGAAAATGGATGGATACTTATAAGCAAGCCTTTTTCTCAACCAATAAAATTATAACACTGACTGTACTACTTATGATGATAGGAGGTACTGCCAGCCATGCCAGAAGAAGTAGGGCAGTAGATGAATGACTTGCGCCAGCACAGCTAGCTGGAATTTTGTAAATAATTGTATGTCATTTGTATATCAAACTGATTTGTACAGATGTTTGGGGTGAAAATGTATTTGAGAAGTTTGCTTGTGTTAAAATGTATCAACAGTGCACCCTGGTGGAATTAAAAGAAATGTACATGTATTATTGTAACTGAATTAAATGTGCATGTTTTAGAGGACACTGGGACAGCAAAGGTTAACCAGGTAGCTAACTTTAAGAAAAATAAGGGAAATGTAAATGTTAAACCATTAGTGCTGAATAGGACCAGAAGTGTCAGGTATGGAAGAAGCCTTTGTTCATTAAGAGAGGAAGCCCCAGGCACTACATGAACAATTAAGATGTGTATTGCAGCTGTCTATGCTAAATTCCTGTCTCAGCTTCAAAGGGGGTTACTGTGAGAACTTAAGAGTCAGGTGACCAGATGAGGTCATTCTGCAAGCCATATTGGATATTATATTTTACAGGGAGTATTCTGTTTTGGGAAACCTGACTAGAAAGACTTGTCTTGTCCAAGTAAGTTATTATGGAATAGTAATTTATTTAGATTCAGTCAGGAAAATATAGTGAAGCTTAGTTTAGATACAGTTTTTCTTTATTTGCCTGAGTCTGTCCATCAATGCTCTTTTCAATATTTTCTATTATCTGAACTCTGTGGTTTACTGTGAATATATATTCAATATTTCATGTTCTTTTATTATTCATTATTAAATATATTTAAAACTTTTATTGTGGCTGGTCCTTGTAGAAAACACTTAACTTTTGAGAGTGCTTATATTTATTTGGTGACTTTGTCTGGGCCACTCCAGAATACCTAGCCATCTTGGTCAACTACTACTATTTGTATTAGTATTAATATTACACACTATGGCAGGTACATCTGTGCCAGCCTTTCCCAGGTGTTCATGTGTGTGTGTGTGTGTGTGTGTGTGTGTGTGCGTGTGTGTGTGTGTGTGCGTGTGTGTGTGTGTGTGTGTGTGTGTGTGTGTGTGTGTGTGTGTGTGTGTGTGTGTGTGTGTGTATGTGTGTGTGTGTGTGTGTGTGTGTCTCAGCTATTTGGGGCAGGGACACGAAGCATTGGGTTTGCAGAGAGGGTGTTGGAGGACTTGGCTTGGACACTTGGCTGAGGACCTAACCCTACAGCTGCACCAGTGAGGAGTCTTATTGGGGACCAAGAGGGAGACAGATATAGAGAAACCCAAACCCTGTGCTGAATGTGTTCCCTATGTGCTCTTAAGGAAACTGTTTGATGCAGAGAGGTCTGCATTTGGAAATACTGAGTGTATCCATTTGTATTCCAAGTGCACGTACCTCTCCTTACTTCAGTATAATTGGACACCCTTTGTTAAGAGCCTTAGAGTACCTGATTGTGGAGTGTCTGGTGGCAGTGATAACTACCTTATACTCTGGGCAGAAGGGGGCATGGCAGGTAAATCTGTGTCAATCTTTTCTAGGTGTGTGTGTGTGTGTGTGTGTGTGTGTGTGTGTGTGTGTGAAGAATCAAATCTTTCAGTGTGTGTGTCAGCTACTTGGGGCAGGGGCATGAAGTACTGGGTTTACAGAGAGGGTGCTGGAGGAATGGGCCTGGACATTTGGCTGGGGACCTAACCCTACAGCTGTACCAGTGGGGAGACTTACTGGGGACCTGGAGGGGGAGAGATAGAGAGAAATCCAGACCCCGGGCTGAGTGTGTTCCCTGTGTGCTTTTAAGGGAAAGTGTGCTTGATGCAGAGAGGTCTGCATCTGGAAATACTGAGTATATCTATTTGTATTCCAAGTGCGCATCCCTCTCCAGTGTCAATGGTGAGGATTCAGACTCCTTAATTACTGTCCTAGAATTGGGATGTCACATATTGGTTGGCAGTGGTGGGTCCACCACTCATCACATATTAGTTGGCAGTGGTAGGACCATCATACATCACATATTGGTTGTCATTGGTGGGATCACCACTCGTTACATACTGGTTGGCAGTGGTGGGACCATCACTTGTCACAATGCTTATACGCTTTATTCCTTACTTGCCCATCAGACTGGCATTCGATGCTTTGCTTATGGAATAGGTGTCATTTTCCTTTACCATTCACAGATGGCACAGAGGAACATAGTGCTTCAAAATGGCTGATGGCAGCTGAATGTAATGATGCCAAGATCTGAACAAAGTCCTTAGCTTGGCCTGAGCAGTAAAGATGAGCTAGCAATATATTTATGTGAAAAGTTCATACTCAGTAAGAACCATCAGCCTTTAATGTCCACTTTTAACTCCAAAAAAGAGGCCTTCTTCTACCTTATTACAACAGCACATGTACAGAGTTGGTCACTTTTCCAGCAGTGCATTTAAAAGATACAAAACACTGTGGGAATGATGATAAATTGTTGCATTTATTATATGAAGTAACAGAATAAGTTAGCTACACTGACCGATTAGATATGTATTGTGCCATTAAAGCTGAATAGTTACCCCTCATAAATGCACTTATCCAAAGGAAAATGAGAAATGATCCTGAAATGCCCAGAGTATCTGAACTTGCTGTAAAAGAGTTGCCAAAAACACTGTTTTACTGTATTCTGCATTGATGGTTCGGAATGATCAGCTGTTCACATGTCAAAAAACCCTATTGCAGAGGGCAAGAGTAGAAATTCCTTCCAATTAATGCACCAGCGTGTTTAATAATGTACATGAACGGCACTAGGGGACTGTACAGAAGAAAGCCCTTAATACAAGTTTATTGACGTATCCAGATATTGTCAAGCAAACTGAGAAGTTAGTCTAGAGATGCACTAAATGCCAGGAGGTTAAAAATGCACCTATGCAAGCACCCTTGTCTTCTTTGGAATGGCTGTTAGCAATTGTGCAGCATATTCAAGTTGTTGTTCCAGGTTCACTCCTGCACTTTGTGCCTTTAATTGCTGTATAATCACATCCTACATGGCTGGAGGCCAGTTTCATGAAATCACCCCCTCTGAAAAGAGAATTTCATTAAGGACAATTTTACAAGAAATGCTCTGCCAGAACACATATGCACTGACAAATGTAACACAGTCAGTTTCAGAAGGTTACCATAGCGATGCAGTGGTTATGACCCACTGCTGGTTTTCATGGTTCCTTTCCTGGTTGGGAAGCCTTCTTGAAGAGTCTGAATGTTTTCCCTGTCTTCATCAGGGTTTTACTGGGTGATGTAGTTCTCTGCCATATCCAAAACATGTGCTGAAGGTAAATTGGTTATCCTCCAAGTTGCCCATAGAGGGAGGTGTGTGTGTGTGTGTGTGTGTGTGTGTGTGTGTGTGTGTGTGTGTGTGTGTGTGTGTGTGTGTGTGTGTGTGTGTGTGTGTGTGTGTGTGTGTGTGTGGGGGGGTGAGTGGGTTTGCATTCTGCAATGTGGACTGGCATTTTGTCCAGTATTAGTTCTCTGCCTCATGCGTTTTGAGTGCTGAGAATAGGTTTTAATTTCCTCAGAACCCTGAATAGGATCAGACAGGTATAGGAAAATGGGTGAATGAATAAATATAACTTAGAAGAGTTCAAAATCTAACAAAATGGCTTTAAGCACTTCATGGCTGTTTCCCAACTTTCAGCACTGAATAATAATGTTATTCAAACATTCAAGAAAGTTATTAAAACCATTAGCCCTAATAATATAGCAGTGCAGTACAAGACAGACTCAGCTCAGGAGCCCTTTTATTGTGGTACCAGCAATGTTGTTGCTTACCGAAGCCTGTTGTTTGAAAATAGGTAGAGAACAAACAATTCAAGCATCTAAATGAAACAAATCTTAGGAGCTTTACTAGTATATCAAGTGCACTACTCTGTAACTACAGAGCTTATATATGGCAATCATGTAAGATTTTTATGAGAACAGGACCCCCTAGGAACACAGCTGACATACTAGATTGCATATAGACCATCTTAGAAGTACCTGGCCAATAGCAGAATACCTACTGCTTACTCAAAAATGAATTTTCATGCTGTGAAATATACTCAGACTAGAGACCCAAGATAGATGAAAAAATGAGCAGTGCCATAACCTAAAACTAGCTGATGACTAAACGTATACTCCATATGAAATGTATGACCAGAGCCATACCCCAAGAAGGATGAAGGGTCGGTACCATATCTCATGGTGTATGGATAACAAATATTGTATGCCAAAAATTATAGATCACTAATGACGTAAGCTTACAGTGCAATACTTCATAGGTTCCACAGAACTTCAAATGGAGAGCTTGGTTGTTCTACAGCTGCTGAAGCCCCGGCTACTAACTTGTAGTACAACCTGGACAGCTCTTTAATGGAGGCCAATTTGCTTGATGAAATTAATGACATTACAGCCCTTGGACTGAAAGAGTTGCTGTCCGAAGAGTGGGCCTTCCAGCATTAAAACTATGAGAAGGCACATGCTGAAAGAAGTGAAAGGAGGAGCAAAAATTTATTATGGCAGCCACAAGTCATCACAATGGCAAATGTGATCTCAGGAGGTGCCAAGCTGTTTTTGATGACTCAAGAAATTCTAACATTATAACTGAAGTAATCACCAAAGGTAATCGAGTAAAACAAGGAACTTCAAGAAAATGTGGGGTGCTGTCATAAGTATGACCTTGCCAAGATAAAACACAGGGTGAAGATGGGCAAAAAGGTGAAAGGTAAACTGAGTATAGCCTATAAAACTGCAATAAATATGAAGCGCTATTTGATTTATACACAGTGGTATATGCAATACTAAAACTATACTAACAAATACAAATATTTCTGCAGTTACGCAGACCTGTTATATCTTTTAAGTGTAACCAAATATGAATGCACTGTAGCATTGTACAATTTGTCTTCATAGGTTCATAGGTTCATAGGTTCATACTAGGCTATCTGCCCGAGGGCATTTACAAGCCTAGCCCATAGTTTTGTGGCTTACGCCACCCCTTTAGTATGGGGAACTATACCCATTATTTTGCTGTGCCTCTGTTGAGCAGTGACACTGAGGTAATCCCTGGGGTATATCTGCGATCTCCCATCCATTGGTCAAGATTTCTCTTGAACAAGGCCAGCGAGGTGCTCTGCCTCACATATACCGGGATTTTATTCCACAGCATAGGGAGTCTTTGGGTGATGAATCTATCCCTCCAGCACGTCCTATTAATAGCCGTGTTGAGGTTTAAGTCTCCGCCCTTGTGGCTCTGACGGATCTAGATTTTTGAGGTGAAGCATATTCATCAAATCTGGGTTTGACATGGCCTTGTATGTTAGGCAAAGGTCACCTCTGAGCAAGCGGTAGCGACTGAATAGAGCTGGAGTTCTTTCAGTCGGGCAGCATAGGACAGATGTTTGAGACCCTTTATCCTTTTGGTGAGGAACTTTGTGGCCTCTCCAGCTGCTGCAAGTGTCGGGTCAGATACATTCCGAATGGGGCATTGTACTCAATCATTGGTCTGATGAGTGATGAGTATAGGGAGACTATGACCTCCCTTGATCTAGATGAGAATCCCTTCATGATAAGGTGGGCAATGTAGAAGGTCTTCCTAACTACTTTAGCTACATGGGTGTCGAATGACAGACTACTATCAACCTGGGTCCCCAGGTCCCTGATAACGCCTTCTGT